>NW_020838000.1:9505163-9532151 GCF_003676395.1 Aethalodelphis obliquidens
ATGAGAAAACTGCATTCTCTCAGCCACTGGTAACTAGAATTCATCTTTAAAAAAGAATTTTATCTTTTTGTTTGAAAAAATAGTTTGATTAGTTCTTGGGGTGTGTGCTGGTCACTGATGTTCCTGGCTCTCTTCCTTCTGGCAGATGGTAGGCTATGCCACCCCCCTCTTGAAGTCAGGTGTGGACATGTGAGTGGAAGTGACCCATGGAGGACCTTATGAACCAGGAAACAAGTTAGTCACATTCTCTTTCCCCCGCCATGTTGACAGTAACATTTTCAACAGTGGAGTGTCCATCAGCTCATGGCCTTTGAGGGAAGATGATGTAGAACAAAGCCCCCAGCTGACCTATATTGAACATGTCATGAGCAAGAAATAACCTTTGTTGTTTTAAAGCACTACTCTTTGGGGTTGTTTGTTACCACAGCATAACTTAGCCCATCCTAACTACACGGTACCTGAAGGTGTCAGAGGAGACCCCAGGGACTTGGGTGTAGATATGATGGCTCTGCATGGGACCAGAGGGAAGAATGTTTTGCCCCATTGATAGAGGAAGAGCAGGAATACAGAGGTGGAGCCAGCAAATGGGGAAAGGCTGTGTGATCTAAGGGCACTGGCATATGCTTTCTATTTTTGCAACAGTCTCCACTGAAATAAAACTTCAGCTTGTCCCTCACAGCAAATTGTTCTGCTTTTCTTGGGCAACACCAAGAGAGAATGATATTGTTGCAGGAAGGGGGACCCATTCCAGAGCCTGAGAGTGGGATCTTGTCTAATACTCAGAAATGAACTGTCCAAGGAGACACTGACAAAGCAAAAGACTTTATTGGGAAGGGGCACCAGGGCAGACAGCAGTAGGGTAAGGGAACCCAGGAGAACTGCTCTGCCACGTGGCTCACAGTCTCAGGAATTATGGTAATGGGGTTAGTTCCCAAATGGGTTGGTTATTTCCCAATCATCTTGCTTGGGCCGTATTTGGTCTGACTCAGGGTCCTTCCTGGTGGCTCACGCACCTATCCGCCAAGATGGATTCCAGCATGAAGGATTCTGGGAGGTTGGTAGGACACGTCGTCTCCTCCCTCCTGCTTTTGGCCCCTCCCGAATTCTCCCGGTTAGTTTTCAGTGGCAGCACCATGTTCCTTATCGGGACCTCCTGCTGTGAGGCAAGTCGGGCAAGCGGTTATCCTTGTGTCCGGCTAAGGTGGGCAGTTTTGGTCAACGTTTGCCTAACAATATTACCCAGGAAAAGCCAAAGCATTGAAGAGCCTTTCAGATTTGTAAAATATTCCATTCTGATATTTAGCCCCATTGATGAAAATAATCCTTTGGTATGTATGAGGCCTTTCATTTTTGTAAAGGTGCCACAGTTACATAGTTAAAAAGTCATGATAGGTGACCCTGGCGTCACTTCTCACAGGTTGATCAGATCTAAGTTAGCTGTAAAATGAAGTAGAAGGGGTCTCCAGCCCTGTTCCACACCGGGGAACTTCGTCCCTTCACGCCCCTGCCAACTCCAGACCCGCAGGCTGTGGCTTCCACAGATCACCAGAGACAAAAAGCCCAGGGGTTCAAAGCCTGGATGCTGGGATCAGAAGGCTGCTTTTGACTCCTTGCCATCACTTAGCTGGATGGTTAAGCCAGTGACTTAACCTCTCTGAGGTTCACTTTCCTATCTTTCAAATATGGAAACTACTGTTCACCTCATAGCGTTGTTATGAAGAATGAATGAAATACTGCATGTAAATCGCCTGTACTTAGTAAGTGCTGCCTAGATGTAGGAAGCTTTCAATAAATGATAGCAATTACCTCTTTGAAGAATTACTTTTTATGTGATTCAGGTTTGTTTCTGTCTTTGCTGTAGGATATCACATTTCCTTGTTGCTGTTGATTTTATCATGATATCATTATTATGATGGACTTCTATTCCTAGGGAATTAACTAATTGCGGTATTAGGTCCATTTTTAAATTGGTATAGGAGCCACAAAGTGAGGTTTGGAGAGAAAGAAGGAACTCATATCCTGAAGGTAACAGACCCTCTACACTAAGTTAGAAGTATTGCTTGTCATCCAGTTACCCCACTTTCCCCGTGTACCCTCTGAACCCTGTATGTCCTATGTGGGCCTGCACAATCGGGCACCTTCCTATCTGCCACCGCCTTACCTTACACACAGCTACTCATGAGCTGTGCTCAGTGCACACTGGTGTGTTTAACATTGACAGGCTTCAAGCAAGACTTGCTCCTTCCCAGGCCTCTACTCTGTGTCTAGAATGTTCTTCCATATTCCCTGCCCTTTGCTAACAACTACACATCCTCCAGAATGCAGCTTAGCTCCTACCCAGGGTATGTGGGTACCCAGAGGCTGATCCAGAGATGAGTGGAACTGGACAAATGATGACTGTCAATCACAGATCCTGGTGACCCCAGTGGGGCCAGTTCCTTACACTCACTAAGCCGCATTTCCTCATCTACAAGGTGTGAGAACAATGCATCTACCTTCCTTGAGCAATTATGAAGATGAAATGAGATCCTGAGAGGAGCAAGGCCAGCAGTGCCTGTCACACCGTAGTTCTGTCCCCTCCCCATTCTCCCAGGGAGCTAACCCTCTCTGTCCTGAGTGGACTCATGGTGGGGGACAGAGGCAGAAACCTCCAAGCAGTCAGGGCTCCCAGCCTGTTGCATGGTCTGTGCTCCCAAGAGAAGCCCGCTTCCCGACCAGCTCTGCAGCTGCTCCTCACTTGAAGTGTTGCCCTTTGTCACCACAGCAGCGTATCCTTACCCTCCCTTGTGACCCCACTGGGGTCTTGTCCTCTCAGATGACCACAGGGGTTCATTACTCACAGTAATTCTCACCACAGCCACTAGAAGGGAGCACAGCTAGGCTTTCTGGTGGCCTCGGGGGCACGGCACTTCTCTTTTAGGGAACTTCATCAGGAGCTCTCGGGAGAGCTGCATCAGAGTGTGGTTCTCAGACTTAAGTGAGCATCAGAGTCACCTGGAGGGCTTGTTAAACCACAGATTGCTGGGCCCAACCCTGATTCAGAAGGTCTGCTTTTCCCAGGTGGTGCTGATGCTGCCGGTGCAGGACCACAGCTCAGAACGTCTGCACTGGGAAGCAAGCCCAGGAGGGCTTACCCCGCAGCCACTTCCTCCCACCCTTTCCCCTCTCCTGAGGGTCTGAGGCGGGGCCCAGGCTGCTCTCCCGTGGCTTCTGCTGTGTTCTCCTGCTCCTAGGGGCTTCCTGGAGCCTTGAACCATCTGTGTTCTCTTCCGGTTTCCTGACAGGAGCTCCTCTCACCCCACTCCTGTTCTCTTTCCTCTTCTCTTTCTCTCCCCCTGGGAACCATGTCTGTCTTGCTCACCACAGTGACCCTAGCACCTAATGCAGTGCCTGGAGAACAAGGACCCGTAAATGAGTGCTGAACCAACCAGATGACCTCCTTGCGCACGTGGTCCTCGTATCAGTCAGGACAGACCAGGTTATGCTGCTGTAACAAATAGCTTCCAAGTCTCAGTGGCTCAAACGTCAAAGGTTTACTTCATTGGCACTGTGTGTCCTTTGCAGGCTGGCAGGGTGCTGTCCTTGCGCTCACTTCAGGACCCGGTCTGAGACGCCTGTACCACGTGGAATGCTACTGGTGAGACGGCAGGACTAAGGGCACGTGGAAGAGCTCACACCAGCTCTTATGTGATTCCACCCGGCAGTAACGCACATATCTGGCTCGGATTTCACTGACCAGTCCAGTCACATTGCCGTGTCTGACTTCAGAGGGATAGGAAGTGCAGCCTTCCTACATACCCAGCACTACCACCCCAAGCAGGGAAGGAGAACGGGACTTCAAGAGAGCAGCCCCTCGGGCTTCCCTGGTGGCGCAGTGGTTGGGAGTCTGCCTGCCGATGTAGGGGACGCGGGTTCGTGCCCTGGTCCGGGAGGATCCCACATGCCGCAGAGCGGCTGGGCCCGTGAGCCATGGCCGCTGAGCCTGCACATCTGGAGCCTGTGCTCTGAAAGGGAGAGGCCACAGCAGTGAGAGGCCCGCGTACCGCAAAAAAAAAAAAAGAAAAGAAAAAGAGAGAGCAGCCCCGTGCCTCCCACCCCTACCTGCAGCCCTGATTGCTACCCTGGTATCCAAACTTGTATTTCCAAATGCCTACTAGACATTTATACCTGGCAGATCCTCTAGATGTTGTTTTCAAAACTGAATATGCCCCCATCAAGCTCCCTTTTCTTCCTTGGTCTGTATTACTGGGTTTTGTCCCAGGAAAAACCTATGGGTTCTAAACTTGGCCTTGTCTTTGCCGTCTCCTTGCCCTTGCACAGCTAACAAATTGCCACATCCAGCCAGTTATATGCCTCTTATACCTCAGTGCTTGAATCCTATCTTATCCCCTGCCCTAAGTTACCCACTCCTATTCATTCATCCCACAAACAGGCATAAATACCCACCGTGTGCCAGGAACTACACTGGACTCTGGAGATACAGCAGTATGACCGAGTCCCAGCACTGGCCTCATGGAGCTAACAGTTGGAATGGTGACAACTTGATTCTACAAGGAATCGTGTAGTTACGGTTGTAATACAGGCTATAATGGAGAAGAAAGGAGGGTGGGGAACATGTTCCAGGCAAAGGAACTCCAGTGTAGAACCTCATCGTCTCTTTCCCAGAACTGCTGCAGAAGCCTCCTCTATGGTCCTGCCTTCTCCCTCTGTCTGTCCAGTACTACAAAAGATTAGGAAGGGTAGGAGTAATCCTCCTCTGCAAAGGACTTTTCATGCCATCCCTTACTGAAATGCTTTCAATGAGTCTCCACTGCCTCAAAATAAAGTGACTCACAAGGTCCTCCAGTCTCAACCTAACCTGTCTTTCTGCCGTTGTTTCCCACTTTTCTCCCCTCACTGATGGTCAAGCCGAACAAATTGCTTACAGTTCTCTTCACTCACCCTCCACACTTTCCAGCGTCCAGCCTTTATCCCTGCCTGGACTATCTCCCAGTTCCTTGGGTAAAGATCCCACCCATTCTTCAGATGCCACCTCATCCATGAAGCTTTTCCTTGTAAACCTATCATAAGTAACTTCTCTCTCCAGTTAATGCCAATGACCCTTGATCTGACTTTTTCAAAGTATCTTTTGTGACTTGTGTCAGCGTGCATCCCCCAGGAGACCATCATTTTCTTAAAAAGGAGATATGGTTGTGACAGCTTTCTGTTTCTCACAGGACTCACCACAGGGTTTTGCACGGAATAAGTTGCAGCTGCATGACTCTAGACTCCTTCACTACCCCCATGGTCTGGCCCCAGGAATCCAGGGAATTTGCTACCCTCTGCTCCCTTTTCTCCTTTTCTCATAGCAGGAGCCCCTAGAATGGTTTGAGAGATCCCCTCACTTCTCAGAGGGAGATCCATAAGCTATATTCTATTGCATCTACTCTCTGGAACTTTCTTTAACCTCTCAGTAAACTTTTGCTGCCATACAAGATACATGCTCCTCTCTCCCCAGCCTAGCCCACCCCCTATTTGCTGGTTTTGAATGGACGTATTTCCACTTCTCTGCAGGGGTTAAGGGGATAAGGACTGGTGGGTGAGCAGGACTGGTGGGTGAGCGCGAGCTCATCATGGCTTTGGAGACTGCCTGGCTTTGTTTAAATCCTAGCTCTCCAGCCGTAAGCTCAGGGAGCCTCTTTTCGTTCATCTGCGTAATGGGGATATCCATGCTCCTGCCGCAGACAGAGTGGGAAAATACATAGGAAGTGCTTTGGGCATTGATTCCTCCAACAAATACCTTAATAAATGGTCATTGTTACTCCAGTGTGTTCCCTCCCCATCCCCTGCCTCTTAACCTCTCTATCCACATGGAACTGCCAGCCTGTGCCCATTACTGCCCCTCCTCCTCTCCTGCCCACCCCTCCCCTCCACCCCACGGCCCCCACTGTGCCCTCCTGAGGAAGGGAGGAAGCAGGTGCTAGAGCAAGAGTGAAATGGACCCCAGAGCAGCCTGACTTCAATTTGCAGCATCTCTTGTCTGGAGAGCGGAGAGCTTTCAGTTCAGGGCCCACGAGCATGCTCTTTGGCTCCCCTGGGCCACACCTGATCTGACCATCACTCTTGCCCCTCCCAGCCCCTCCGTGGACTCCTGTTCCAGGCCGGCTCACTCCCCATAGGGGCCACAGGAACAGGAATGAAGAGTTCCTCTCTCCCTTGTCCAAAGCCTGAAGATTTGGGCCTGGCAGTGTTCCAGTGTACCACATTGCAAATGTCCTGGTAAATTTTTTAATTTATTTTTATTTATTTATTTTTTTGAGGTACGCGGGCCTCTCACTGTTGTGGCCTCTCCCGTTGCGGAGCACAGGCTCTGGACGCGCAGGCCCAGCAGCCATGGCTCACGGGCCCAGCCGCTCCGCAGCATGTGGGATCCTCCCAGACCGGGGCATGAACCCATGTCCCCTGCATCGGCAGGCGGACTCTCAACCACTGTGCCACCAGGGAAGCCCTATCCTGGTAAATTTTATACAGCAACAAGGAAGATCCCTGGATAGTCACAGCAAAGGTTTTAATGAGTGGGCTGTAACCCACTCCGCTGTGTTCTGGGCCTGAGTTTGGCAGGCACAGACTGTGGGACCTCAAACTTCTAGACCTCCGGGGGCCTGGGTTAGGCCAGCAGGAAATGTTCTCCAGTTCCCTTCAACACAAACGTTCTGGGAGTCTAGAAGTAGGCACAGAGCTCATGAAATCTTCAGACCCAAGCTTTCATGGGTGATCTGGGGCCACGTCAGGACTATGACACAACACCAAAGATGCTCATTCCACAGGCCCTCGAGTCCATGCAGCTGGAAAGCACCAGTTATGATCAGTCAAGGGTTTCCAATAGCGAGAATATTAGGAATAATGAATATCATATGCCAGCCACTGAGCTAAGGCTCATACGCATTAACGCTTTAATCCTCACAACAGTCCTAGAAAGCACTGTCACTGAGGAGGAAACAGAGAGGGCCTTACTCCGAATGGATGCCTGGACAGCTCTCCCCATCCCTGGCTCCACAGGGGGACTGACTTTAAATGCAAACAGCAGCAGCCAGCCACACTTTATACTATACACAAATGTTAGGAATCGCTGATTTATTATATTAATGCTCGCTATTTTAGTAGGGGAAGGGGATCTTGTTTGTGTGTCTGTGTATTAAGCACGTTGTCCCTGTTGTTGGTTATCACACCTAAGAAATGACCCATTGATTGGTCTCCATGGCCAACGGCCAAGCACCTGAGACACACTGTTGAGTGCCTTGCACCAAAATAAGTCCAGCTGAGTAATGTGACGTTCTGATGTCTGTTAACTACAGACAAGCTTATTTTACAGTTTGTTCCTTAAAACTGTACCTGATTTTTAAAATGATAAAAGAGCTAACATTTCTGAGCACTGGCCATGTGCCAGACCCTCACCCCATCACACAGATGCTACCTCACTCCCTCCCACAGCCCCCAGGGCAGAGACCTTCGGCAGTGCTCTCACTAACAGAGGAGGAAGGAGGCCGGGGCACCGAGGCGGCTCCCTGAGGTCCCACAGCTAGGAAGTAGCTGACCTGCATTAGACCCAGCGTTGTCTGCCTCCGGAACCCATGCTCTTAACCACGCAGCACACTGGGGTAAAAGCAGCCGACACACTTTAAAATGTTGATTTAAAAATACAGAGTATTAGGGGCAGAGAGAGCAAAAGGAGGAAATCCATGAGCTAATGGGGATCCGGTCTTTCCAGCAGAAATCCTCCCTGATTCCCCTTGAGAATGAAAGCCTCAAGCCACAGGGAAGCAAAAGCATGAAAGGGCCGGGAGGGGGTAGGGAGCTTTGCGTCTCACCTCAACGCCTTTCCTTTCTTCAAATTCACTTGTCTTTCCTGAACCCACACCAATCTGTTCCCACAATGCCCTTTCTCCCTGTTTCAAAAACCGTCATCTGTCCTAGTGGATGATTTTTATTGACACCCTCTTCTCTTTGAGACGCCTCACTAATAGGAATGCATATTAGGAATTTATAAACTTGCTTTCAAAGACGCCACAGGAAGTATACAATTTTTCACGCGTCACTTTGTCCCCTTCTAAGAAAAAATTAAGCCTGCAGTGGAATATAGTGAGTTAAAGAAAAGGTCTTAAGTGATAGCAATTGATTTTCTGTGAAGTCTTCCCTTAGAATGCCTTTTAGAGAACAGCAGGAGTCCCCCCACACTTCCCAGGGGTTCTCAGAACCATTCTTCCCTCTCATCTTGCAAGTCTGAGCTGGCACGAGGTGTCAAGCCACACAGGAGAGCGGTGGGGGGCTCAGCCCAGCCTTCATTACCCATTCAGGGAGGACAGCGCGGGGCTGAGCTGCCTGAAACCAGCTCTTGTGTCACACACCAGCAGCATCAAGTCAGACAATGTGGACACAATCACCGCTTTTAATTTCAAGTTGGGGGTGGGAGGATTGGATTTTAAGACCTTGTAATTCGGCTTCTCTATTAGGACTGATTTCAGAGCCTCCTGGAGGATCCAGCCCATGTCACTGATGATTTCTGGATCCTCTTCTTCACAGTGGAGAAAGCATCACAAACTACAGGCATATCCAGGTTCGCCTGTACTTTCTTCCTAAGAAAAGCCATTTGTTTTCAAAAATTTAAGCCTAAGAGACGTACTTTAGACCAGTGTTGTTCAATAGAGATATAATGGAGACCACGTCAAACTTTCCGGTAGTCATGTTAAAAAAGGTAAAAAGAATAATTTTAATAATGCATAATTTTAATAATGCATTTTATTTAACTCAGTATACCCCAAACAACATCTTAACATGTCATCGATATTTGGAAAATTACTAATGAGCTGTTCTGCGTTCTTCTTTTCATACTAAATCTCTGACCTCAGATGTGTATCTTACAAGCACAGCACATCTCAGTTGGGACCAGTCACATTTCAAGTGCTCCTTGAGGAGCATGTGGCTCGTGGCTGTTGTACTGAACTAGGTGGATATAGATGTTGCTGAATCTATGTGTGTCCGTCCATGTATACGTTGCTTTAAGCAGATCTTAATAAAATTCAAGATTCACGTAAAAACAGGACATGTAACTCTGTACTAATCTTTCCACTTGCTCTCAAGCAAACTGCAAACACCTTGGAGGAAAGGATCCAACCCGTAGCCAGTTGTGTATTTCCTTTTTTATAAGTGAAGTTGATAATTTATGATGATTAGACTTATCTGGTTTTATGGTTTCTAGATACAATTACTAGTCTGTTTGTCAAATTTTATCTTACTCTATTTCCAAACATTTGATTTTTGCAGGGATCTCCACACTCTTATATCCAGCCATCTATATCCAACCTCTCCACTTAAAGAAATCAAACTCAACATGTCCAAGACTGAATCTTTTTTTTAAATTTTATCGAAATGTAGTTGATTTACAATGTTGTGTTAGTCTCAGGTGTACTGCAAAGTGATTCATCATATATCTATTCTTTTTCATATTCTTTTCCATTATCGGTTATTACAAGATATTGAATATAGTTCCCTGTGCCGTAAGTCCTTGTTGGTTATCTATTTTATATATAGTAGTGTGTACATTATAATCCCAAACTCCTAATTTATCCCTCCTCCCTTCCCCTTTGGTAACCACAAGTCTGTTCTCTATGTCTGCGAGTCTGTTTCTGTTTCGTAGATAGGTTCACTTGTGCCATATTTTAGATTCCACATACAAGCGAAATCATATGATATTTGTCTTTCTCTTTCTGACTTACTTCACTTAGCATGATATTCTCTAGTTGCATCCATGTTGCTGCAAATGGCATTATTTCATTCTTTTTAATGGCTGAGTAGTGTTCCATTGTATATATGTACATCTTTATCCATTCCTCTGTCGATGGATGTTTAGGTTGTTTCCATGTCTTGGCTTTTGTGAATAGTGTTGCTATGAACATAGGGGTGCATGTATCTTTTTGAATTATAGTTTTGTCCAGATATGTGCCCAGGAGTGGCATTGCTGGATCATATGGCAACCCTATAGCTTTTTGAGGAACCTCCATACTGTTTTCCATAGTGGCTGCACCAACTTACATTCCCACCAACAGTGTAGGGGGGTTCCCTTTTCTCCAAAGCCTCTCCAGCATTTGTTGTTTGTAGACTTTTTAATGATGGCCCTTCTGACTGGTGTGAGGTGGTACCTCACTGTAGTTTTTTGGGGTTTTTGTTTTTATTTATTTATTTATTTTTGGCTGTGTTGAGTCTTCGTTGCTGCATGTGGGCTTTCCTTTAGTTGCGGCGAGCAGGGGCTACTCTTCATTGCGGTGCACAGGTCTCTCATTGTGGTGGCCTCTCTTGTTGTGGAGCACGGGCTCTAGCACGCGGGCTTCAGTAGTTGTGGCACACGGGCTCAGTAGTTGTGTCTCGCGGGCTCTAGAGTGCAGGCTCAGTAGTTGTGGTGCATGGGCTTAGTTGCTCCACAGCATGTGGGATCTTCCCGGACCAGGGCTCGAACCCATGACCCCTGCATTGGCAGGCGGATTCTTAATCACTGCACCACCAGGGAAGCCTCCTCACTGTAGTTTTGATTTGCATTTCTCTAATAATTAACAATGTTGAGCATCTTTTCATGTGCCTTTTGGCCATCTCTGTGTCTTCTTTGGAGAAATGTCTATTTAGGTCTTCTGCCCATTTTTCAATTGGGGAGTTTGTTTTTTTGTTGTTGAGTTGTATGAGCTGTTTGTATATTTTGGAGATTAAGCCCTTGTCAGCTGCATTGTTTGCAAATATTTTCTCCCATTCTGTGGATTGTCTTTTTGTTTTGTTTATGGTTTCCTTTGCTGTGCAAAACTTGTAAGTTTGATTAGGTCCCATTTGTTTATTTTTGCTTTTATGTCTCTTGCCTTGGGAGACTGACCTAAGAAAATATCGGTATGATTTATGTCAGAGAATGTTTTGCCTATGTTCTAGGAGTCTTATGGTGTCTTGTCTTATGTTTAAGTCTAAGCCTTTTTGGGTTTATTTTTGTGTATAATGTGAGGGTGTGTTCTAACATTATTAATTTACATGTAGCTGTCCAGCTTTCCTAACACCACTTGCTGAAGAGACTGTCTTTTTCCTATTGTATATTCTTGCCTCCTTTGTCCAAGATTAATTTACCATAGGTGCGTGAGTATATTTCTGGGCTCTCTATTCTGTTCCATTGACCCATATGTCTGTTTTGATTACAAATGGCATACCATGCCATTTTGATTACTGTAGCTTTGTGGTATTGTCTGAAGCCTGGGAGGGTTATGTCCCCTGCTTTGCTCTTTTTCCTCAGGATTGCTTTGGCAGTTCTAGGTCTTTTATGGTTCTGTATAAATTTTAGGATTATTTGTTCTAGTTCTGTGAAAAATGTAATTTAGGTAATTTGATAGGGATCACATTAAATCTGTAAATTGCTTTGGGTAGTACGGCCATTTTAACAATATTAATTCTTCTAATCTAAGATCATGGAATATCTTTCCATTTCTTTGAATCATCTTCAATTTTCTTTATTAATGTTTTATAGTTCTCAGCATATAAGTCTTTCACCTCCTTGGTCAGGTTTATTCCTAAGTAATTTTTTTTGGGGGGTGTGATTTTAAAGGTATTGCTCTTTTACATTTCCTTTCTGATATTTCACTCTTAGTGTAAAGAAATCCAACCAATTTCTATATGTTAATCTTATATCCTGAGTATTTCCTCTTTATTAAGGATTTGGGAAAGTGTTATAGGAAGACATGGCTTGAGAGTCAAATTTTAAATCAAATGCAAAGTTTTGAGTTAAACCCAAGATGGCCAGCATTGGCGGGAAGGGAGTATGGAATGGGATCAGAGGTTTCCTGCCATCTCTTCCATGTTTCACTGCCAAGAACAGAGATGACAATAATAATAACCTTCCTTCCTTAAGCACTGTACCAGGCAATGTGCAAGCACTTTTTAAAATCAATTATCTCAGGAATTCCTTGGTGATCCAGTGGTTAGGCCTCTGTGCTTTCACTGCTGAGGGCACGGGTTCAATCCCTGGTCAGGGAACTAAGATCCCACAGGCCATGCTGTGAAGCCAAAATAAATACATACATACATACATACATGAAAGAGTCTGTGATAGAAGAAGCAGAGCTGAAAATTAAAGGAAAAAATTTAAAAAGAAATCAATTATCAAGTTTTCACAATAACCCTGTGAGGCCGGTTAAACTATTTCCATCTTCATTACACAGATGGGGGAATGGAGACTCTCAGGATACGACTCCCTGCACAGCTGGCCTAAGATGCTATCTGCCTAATCCCGGAGGCTGGCCATACTCCTCTCCCAGCGTTGCTGTTTAAGCCACAGCACAATAGAATGGTAACACAGCATACTAGAGGGAAGGAGCTAGACATTCAGATAGTGAACTTGAGATCTTGTAGGGCTTATGTGGCAGTGACAAGGTCAAGGGTAAAGCCCTGTGTATATAGTCTGAGGTAAGGTAGTCAACCAGATAGTTAGAACACACCTCACAGAACTAGTCAGATAAAACCAACATTTTGTCGTGTTTTCTATATGTAGGTCAAAATGATGTGGCAAACTGTGAATGTATTGGAGGGTTTTGTTTGTTTTTTCACTAGCAGGCATACCCAGCAGAAGATGTGGCCCTCTCCTTTCTGCAGCTGATCTTTATTAGTGTTTACTGCTCACTAGTATAAACTGTGCTACTCAGAATTGGATTAGGGGGAGATCTGGCCTGAATTAAAGCCGTAATAAATGAGCACTGTTTACATTTCCTCACACCCGGCCTTCTCCACACACACATCAAATTCCTCTGGAAATGAAATGCAAAATAAAACGAGGAAGGGTTCTGTTCTTCATTAACATGTAATTATAAAGTGCTGGGGCTCCCCTGCTGGGTGGAGAAGGAAAACTCACAGCAGGGGTGGGATGCTTGAGGGTGGGACACTCTTTGTTGCTCTTAACTATGGATGGAGTATGATTTTCACATCTTTAGGAAGAGATGAATAACAATGAGGACAGTGATGGATCTCACCAGGCTCAAATCAAGATACTGGCAGGGCAGTGCTTCTTTTGGTGGGATCTGGGTGGGGTCTACTTCCTGCTTTTTCCCGCTTCTAAAAGCCACCTGCATGTCTTGGCTCAGGTCCGCCTTCTGCCACCTTCAAAGCCAGCATAAGCAAGTCGGGTCCTTCTTAAATCACATCACCCTGACCTTCTATAGTCATATCTGCCTGACTCTTCTCCTATATGCTTCCTTTTTTTTTTTTTTTTTTTTTTTGCGGTATGCGGGCCTCTCACTGTTGTGGCCTCTCCCATCGTGGAGCACAGGCTCCAGACGCGCAGGCTCAGCGGCCATGGCTCACGGGCCCAGCCGCTCCGCGGCATGTGGGATCTTCCCGGACCGGGGCACGAACCCGTGTCCCCTGCATCGGCAGGCGGACTCTCAACCACTGCGCCACCAGGGAAGCCCCATGCTTCCATTGTTAAGGGCCCTGTGACTACATTGCCAGCACCCCTCCCCGCAAGATAACCTTCCTATTTTAAGATCATCTAATTAGCAACCTTAATTCCATTTGCAACCTTAATCCCCCTTTGCCAGGTAACCTAACATATTCCAGGGATTAGGATGTGGACATCTCGGGATGGGAATGATGGGAGGAATTATTCTTCCTACCACATACCCCAACTCCAGGAATCCTTCTGCCCTCTGGGACCTAAGATCCATTGTTCCCACGGCTGAGAACTTTCTGTCACCTTGCTTCATATCATCACTTCTGTCTTTTCCCAGCCAGAATTCCATGATCAGTTATTAAAATCGTGTCTTTTGTACACCTTCAACTCCCTTGTTCCCCTCTCTTGCTTCATTGTTCTTACCTGGCAAAACCTGAAAGAGTTGGGTGAAATCCAACTCTCTGCATCTCTGCACCTGCATCCACGCAGCTAAAACAATGGCCAGAGAAAATATACTACCAGTAGGACCGTCATGCTGCCCACCAATTATACAACATCTCCCTGGTCTGTTCACTCTCCCACATGACACTTTCCCACCTTTTTGTCCTTCAACTCTGCCCCCCCCCACACTTACCCTTTTAGCCAATGACCTTTTTCACCAAGAAACAACCAGAGGAGAAGTTCTGCAAATTCCCTCCATCACAGCTACCGACCCACAGCCCATGTCCTCTGCCTTCCATCCTCATGCTCCATGAACTCTATCCAAGGCCAGCACTTGCTCTTGTGTCTAAAATCCCAGTCCCCTACCTCCTCATTCCCAGCAGCACAAAAGCATGCATGATTTCTCTTATCCTGAAAACACACCACAAACTCTCTCTTGACCCCCACTGACCTTTCCTGCTACCCTCCTATTTCTCTGTTACCCTTTAGAGCAAAACTCCTCAGGAGAGTAACCTGATTTGCTGTGTCCAGTCCTCTTACAATTCTCTCTTAACCTTTTGCAGTCAGACTTTTGACTCCACCCCCTAATCCAACCTGTCCTTGTGGAGGTACCAAATGACCACCATGCTGGTAAATCCAAGGGTCCATTTTCAGTCCCAATATTACTTTGCATACCAATTGTTCCATCGTCCTTGAAGCACTTTCCTCACTTGACCTTCAGGACTCTCCTGGTTCTCCGCCTACTTCACTGGCCATTTTCAGTCTCCTTTGCTAGTTCCTCCTGGACTGAAGTTCCAGATAGGTCTTTGGCCCTCACGTCTTTTCTATCTACACTCCCCTCTGAATGAGCTCATCCACTTTCGTGGCTTTAAATACATCTATATAGTGGTGATGCTCAAATATGTATCTCCAAACCTAACATTCCCCCGGACCCCACACTCAGAGCCAGCCACATACCTGACACAGGCACTTAAACGTCTGATAGACTTCTCAAAACCCACCGTGCTCAAAACCAGCTAATGATCTTCTCAAAACTTGATCTACCCACAGTCTGCCACATTTCAGTTAATGGCAGGTCCATCTCCTTGTTGCTTACTCATCGCATAGTTGCAATGCTTGCAAACATTCTTGATTCCCCTCTTTTTCTTATCCATATCCCAACTACCTCGAATCCTTAACTTGGCTTTCAAGGTATCTCCAGGCTCTGTCGACTTCTCACCAGCTCCAATGCTATCGTCCTGGTCCAAGCCACCATCGTCTGGCCTCAGTTATTATAAGAACCTCCTAACTGTTCTTCCTGTTTCCACCCTGGTCCCATATCTGCAGTCTACTACAGCACAGCAGCCATAGTAGTCCCTGTAAAACCCAAGTCAAATTATGTCCCTTGTATGCTCCGTGGTTCCTCATTTCACTCAGGGTAAAAGCCAAGGTCCTTAAAGGGCATACCCAGCCCTCGAAGTTCCAGCTCCCACTCACCTCCCACTGTCCTCCCCTTGCTCTCTCCACTCCAACCACCCTGGCCTCCTTGGAGTCTTTTTTAATTCACTAGGCATGCCACTGCCTCAGGGCTTTGGATTTGCTATTCCCTCTGCCTCATATAACTGTGTGATTTGCTCCCTTGTGAAAGCCATTTCCCCACAGAATCCAGCAGCTCAAAATCACATGCCCTCATCACTCCCTATTCTACCTCCCTGCCTGATTGTTTCCCATAGGATTTATAGCCTTTCAAAAGACTATAAGATGTATTTATTTTGTATATCATCTGCATTCGCTGGAATCTAAGTGCCATGAGGGCAGGATTTTGTTCACTGCTCTATGCCCAGAGCTTGGTACGTAATAGGTGTTCAGAAAATATTAGTCAGGTGTGAATGAATGTGTGGCTCTTTTTAAAAAGATCATTCTCCGGGACTTCCCGGTGGTCTAGTGGTAAAGAATCTGCCTTGCAGTGTAGGGGACATGGGTTAGACCCCTGGTCAGGGAACTAAGATCCCACATGCCGCGGGGCAACTAAGCCCGTGTACCACAACTACTGAGCTCGCCCGCCTCAACTAGAGAGCCTGCGTGCCGCAAACTACAGAGCTCATGTGCCCTGGAACTCGCGTGCCACAACTACAGAACCCATGCGCCCTGGAGCCTGCGCGCCACAACTAGAGAAGAGAAAACCCGCGCACCACAACAAAAGATCCCGCGTGCCTCAGTGAAGATCCCACGTGCCGCAACTAAGACCCAACCCAGCCAAAAATAAATAAAATAAAATAAAAAATAAACAAATCTTTAAAAAAATAAATAAAAAGATTATTCTCTGTCAGAAGCTGGACTGTTAAAAAAAATTCAGGGAATGTTAACCTATTATACACCTAAGCACATCACTCTAATTAAAGAAATAAATTTAAAGGAATTGTAGTAAATATTATACATTACCTACAAAAGCCATTCTCCTCTCTCCCCTCTCCATCTGTTTTATGCTAATACAACTCTGATTTTGTTTGGGATGCATGTCCCTACCTCCAGGAGTTGAATTACAGTGGGTCTAAGCCAGTTCTGGCGATTTTAGAAACTCATTTTTTTAGTCACCTTGCACCTACAGGTGACCATGTACTCTTACTAAACGTGAAGAAGTTAGCTGGGGCACATCTGGGAAAGATTCTCCTCTCTGGTAAAATCAAAGTTCTTTTCATCCTTTTCTTTCCTGCTTTGAATCTCCAGATATTTGGGGCTATAACTTTTGAAGCTATGGCAGCAATCTGTGACTGTACATTGACAAGCATAAGAAAGCAAACCTTCACTACGAGGATGGCAAAGCAGAAAGACACAAAGAGCCTGGGTCTTTGATGATACTATTGAGCCTTTGGACCAAATCCTGGAAATACTTACTTTCAGACTTCCTGTTTTGTGAAAGACTTAAATATCTTTTTGCTTAAGCCTCTGCTTGTCAGGTGCTCTGCCTAACGGATATAGACCTAGGTGAAGCTTAGGGTGAACTGTGACATCAAGGGACACCATACCTGACTGAATGTACGCAGATTCACAAAGGTTCTCAAACCTCAGGGTGCATCAGGATCACCTGGCAAGCTTGTTAGAGTGCAGGTTCCAGGGCCCCACCTTCAGAGATTCCGAGGCAGGAGGCCCAGGGTGGCCAGGGGACACTGGCTAGGGAGCCACAGAGGAGAATCACTCCAATGCCCTCCAAGAAAGAGCTTGCCTTTCAGCTGTGAGGAGTACAGTCAGCTGCCGACCTCCAGGGGTTAGTACCTGCAGGATCCACCTTAGTTTCTGAGCCAAAGCCGCACTCTTCCCCTCAACCAGTTAAGTATGGTGAGGGTACTAGGACATGGCCATTTCTGCCCATAGTGAGGCTCTAATGGGCAGTCTTTGCTCCAAAACCCCCCATTGGGTTGGCTGAGATTTTGTCAGATCTGTGTCATGCTCTGGGCACGTTCTGCCCAATTCCACTTCCTTCCCTCTTCCTTTCGCGGGTGTCAGATGGGCCCTGTGGTGTGAAGCTTCCATGCCCAATACTGCTGCCTCGCTTTTTGTCTCTCGCAGGCGTTGCTGCCCAATAAACCTCTTGTGCTCCTAATTCCTCCTTAGGGTCTGCTTCCCGGAGCACCCAACTAACACAATGACATTTTTTAAGAAGCACCTAGGGATGATTCTAATGCAGGTGATCTGTGGTTAAAGTTTGGGAAATGTTAGTGTAGGATTTGGGGTAAGGAAAAATCCTTACCCCAGCTCAGGGGATGGCAAGGGACGTTGTCTCTCAGACTCTGCCTCTGTGTCCTAGCCTTTTTATTCTTCTCTGGAGAGATTTCATTTTTTCTCACCAGTACCTCTAGCATAAACGTTGGGAAAATGGGTCCAACCATAGTACCCATGAGAAAACTTCGTTGTACAAACTATTCACTTGTTGAACCACTTTACAAACATTGTACGAAATTGTACAAAATGATTATGCATGCAAGTTCACCTTGTTCCGGTGTTGTAGCACCTGTGTGGAGTACCTGGCGATGCCTTTGCTTTTCACTTTCTGCAGCTGGAAGGCTCATCTACAGTTCCAGTTTTCTTCTGGACACTCTTCTTTCAATCTTTGGGATAACAGGGGCTGGATAAGGGAAGTGGACACCCTGTGGGAGCAAGCACATCACAGAGGTCCACCACAAAGAGGACCCCCAATGTGGCAAATGCACTTTACCATGTTGCCTAGAACGAGCCTTACCTGAAGCTCACTTTTCAGGTGTCCACCTTTCAAAACTGACTTTTACTAAAGTCCATCTTTGGATTAGTGCTGGAAAAGTGAAACTGACAGCTACAGCCTAAACTAAATTTTTTTAATGCTCATTGAATAGAATCAACCCCAAAAATATCAACAAAGAAAAAGAACAAATGTTTCCACGGTTATTCTTGATCTTCTGTCCATAATGTAAAGTGCCATTTTGTAGCATGAGTGGTTCAATACTGAGTTTGGATGAATGAGTGCTAATTTTTCCAACTGTCCTGGTGTAGATGTGCTGTGGAGGCAGCAAGGACACGAATGGCACCCATGCGTCTTTGTCCCCCCACCTTCTGGGTTGCTAAAGCCAGGAGTCTTCCTCTCAGGCATCTCTAACATTGAAGACAAAGCTAAGTTGTATCCACCCTACTTCCTGATGAGGTCTCTAACCCATTCACTCTGTACCACCTCCACTGCCACCATTCTTGTCAAGGCCTCTGTCATCTCTCCTCTGGACTCCCCTGGACCATCACAACAGCCTCCCCCATACTGGCTTCCTTCTAATTTGTTTTCCGCATGGCTGACAGAGGGATCTTTTAAACTTCTAAAGCAGATTGTGCTCTTTCTTAACTTCAAGGTTTTCAATGACTCTGCCTTAAGGCTCCTTACCTGGCCTACAAGCCCTGGAGCAATCCAATCCCTTCGCTCCTCTGCAGCCTCATCTCCCTCCTCCTCTCCTCCTTGTTCAACATGATCCAGCCTCTCCGGCATTCCCGCCATTTATTTTGAGTGGGCCAAGTTCTTTCCCATCCCTGCTTATAACTCTCTTCCATCTCCTTCTCACCAGAGCCGTCACCCCCTAAGTAAAGCCACCCCTCACCACCCCTGCCGTCTATATTTGGCCTCTCCTAGGACTCTGTACTGATTGTTTATAGACTTGACCATGTGATTATTTGTGTAACATATGTTTTTTCTACTCTATTTTAAGCTCCATGAGATCTTGGTTGTCTGGTTGACCGCCAAACACCCAACATCAGACACAGTGCCAGGGTCATAACACTTATTAAAAAATGAAAACATCTGGGCTTCCCTGGCGGCGCAGTGGTTGAGAGTTCGCCTGCCGATGCAGGGGACACGAGTTCATGCCCCGGTCCGGGAGGATCCCACATGCCGCGGAGTGGCTGGGCCCGTGAGCCGTGGCCGCTGAGCCTGCGCGTCCAGAGCCTGTGCTCTGCAACAAGAGAGACCACAACAGTGAGAGGCCCGCGTACCGCAAAACAAAAACAAAAACAAAAAAAATTTTTAAATCTTAATGAATTAAGATTGATCATAGCTCAGTCTTACTCTCACCAAGTTTTCAAGAATTTCTTAGTCTTCTACCAGGGAATAAAGGCTTTGGTCCTAGCTGTTGATAATTTCTACTTGGCTATATAAAAATTTCTAGGTTTTCTGGAACTAGAGACTAGGTGAACAGCAAATTATTTTCATTGGTTCAAATATACAATATATTTCTATACAAAAATCATTCTGAAAAAGATATGTAATCAGAATGTGTTGGAAGGCTATAAAAACAAAGCCTGTGACTATGCTCTCTAGGCTTAGGTTCTCAACAAAGCAGTGAAATCCCCAGCGGCTCTGAATCCCGCTGAGACTGTCCACAGCTCCGCCTCAGCTCAACCAGCTCCTCGGAGGCCCTGACAGCACGGAGGTCAGAGTTTGCATGTCCCTACGGCAGGGCTACACATAGATTCTGCGCAGGCATACAACTGTCAGTCTTTCAAGGTTGTGCTTCCTCCCTTGGGGTGGGGGAGAGGGATGGGGTCGGCATGGGAGCTTGTTGGTGTAAAGGGAGGCGGAAAGGGAGGGAAGTGGTCTGAGAGATTCAGGAAGATTCAACTACTAATCCACCAATGAGGATCTGATCAGAGAACCTGAACCACCGGGAGAGAGATAACCAGTAAGGAGTTTACTTAGGGATAGGACCTTTCGCAATTTGGGGATTGGTTCTACAGTCTCTGTAAGGCTCCACATCTGGTATTAGAACCTGAAGACTTCAGCAGGCTGTTGGGAAAGGAAGATGGAGATAAAGTAGCAGTTCTTTATTAGGGCCTATCACCCCCACCCCCGTGCACCTGACATTTGACAATGTCTGGAGACATTTTGGGTTGTCACAACTTGGAGATAGGATACTGGCATCCAATAGGTAGAGGCCAGGGATACTGATACACATCCTATAATGTAAGGAAAATTCCCCGCAATGAAGAATTATCTCACCCAAATGTCATTAGTACTAAGATTTAGAAACTCTGATGTAGAGTGAGGATGAACTGCAACACGTGTGTGTAAACTGGAGCCCAGGAAGATGGGTTAGAACCAATGTCCCTTACCTCTTAAAGCTTCAGGGCTGCAGGGGCCCTGTGGTAGCAGCGGGTGCCTTTTCTCACGGAGCTAACCATGCACTTGGTTCATGTGTCAGGGAAGCCAAAGATAGCTCCAGGGGCAGGTGGAAACGCTGCAGGCCCAGCTGGAGCTCCTAGCCAGCAAAATGGGCCCGCCCATAGCGACAAGGTACGTGACCTACAACAGCACCTGGGGCCTCTGCTCCCACCACCCCCCACGATCCCCTGGCTCCAGCCCACCACCTAAAAGCAACGTGGCCACTGCTTCCAAATCCTGGGCAAAACATGTTTGCGGCCCACCTTCAACGTAGAGGGAAGACAATTCTGGGAAATGTAGTTCAGCATTGTCAAGTTGACACATTATAAAGCCACCACAGGGGACTTCCCTGGTGGCGCAGTGTTTAAGACTCTGCGCTCCATTGCAGCGGGCCCTGGTTCCATCCTTGGTCAGGGAACTAGATCTCATATGTCGCAACTAAGAGTTCGCATGCCGCAGCTAAAAAGATCCCACACGTGGCAATGAGGACCCCGCGTGCTGCAGCTAAGGCCTGGCACAGCCAAATAAACATTAAAAAATAATAATAAAATAAAGCCACTGCAGGATATACATGGAAGAGTTATGTGAGGGTTCTCCAGAGAAACAGAACCAGCTGGATGTGTGGATGGATAGATGGATAGATAGACTAGATAGACAGATAGATAACAAGGAATTGGTTCATGCAGTCAGGGAGGCTGACAAGCCCCAAGATCGATCCTCAGCAAGCTGGAGACCCAGAAGAGCCAGTGAGGGAGTTCCACTCTGAAAGCTGGCAGGCTGGAGATCTAAGAAAAGCTATGTTTCAGTTCAAGTCTGAACACAGGAGTAGACCCGTGTCCCAGCTCAAAGTCAGTCAGGTAGAAGAAGTTTTCTCTTACTCAGCCTTTTTATTCTATCCAGACCTTCAACGGATTGGATGAAGCCCATCCACATCCGGGAGGGCAATCTGCTGTACTCAGTCTACAAATTCAAATGCTAATCTCACCCAGAAACACACTCACAGACACATCCGGGGTAATGTCTGACCAGATATCTGGGTACCCCATGGCTCAGTCAAGTTGACATTGGAAATAACCCATCTCAAATTGCTAAAAGCATTTCCTAGATTGTGTATCAGTAAACACAGGGAATTGAATAAGGGGTGCCTCTCTTCAGACTTTCTATAGAACCTTGAGTGTATACCATTTGTTGACTTTTTTTCATTGCCTCTCACTGCTGTTCAACTATTATCAGATCTGCTCTACTCAGTTTTTAATCCTCAGCTCCTAGCAAAGGCTTTGGGACATAGTAGGCGCTCAATTGATATTGGTTAAATGAATGCCTGCTTTTAAGGTGGAAGAAATCCAAACAAAATTGTAAATAATAATTTACATTAGGTGGATCTGGTCCTCACAAAGAATTTTTGTTTTAGGAGTTGTGTTGTTTGTCACCAGACTTCTAAAAAAGATTCTAGTTCTCCTACAGCGATATCTTCTTAAATCTTCCCTGGGTTTTTCCACAATAACCTACTAGAATGTTGTATTCAAGTAAAACACAAATTAGTCATTTCTCTCTTTGGGAATAAAGTAATATAGAAATAAAAATTTCAAGAGCTAACACTTGAAGTGCAGTCAACTCTTCGAAATAATTTTTCACCTTCAAAACATGACAATCAAGCAGCAAAACAATAAATCCTAAACTCTGAAGCAGTGAGAGTCCATAGGAGGTAAAAGGAGCAAAAGACAACCTCCATTTTTACCCCACCCACGGCAAATATCACCACATTCAACAGGAAATGATAAGCTTATAGATGTGAGAGTCCTGAGGAAAACAAAATCATTGCTTCCTTGCTTTTTCTGAAAGAGAAAAATGAAACTCTTCTGAACTTCACTGGTCACCAGGAAAAAGCACATTATATCAAAGAGGTTTTTAAAAATCATATTATGTTAAATAGGTTAAAGGGCCAAAACCTCAATCTCTGTAAACTTTGTCTTTCCATGATGTTAATAATTTCTGAAGTTATTGTGCACCTTAAAACCAGAAGGTCCTTTGGCAACTCCTAAGTTTCCAATTAGGCTCAGCCCAGAATCTGTTAGTATTTTTTATAAAGAAGTCACTTCCAGGGAAGAAATGTTCTCGAATCCAGTTTCCACAAGAGCCAGGTAAATGAACAGGAAAACACCATAATCTCCATTTAAATCTATCATAAGAGGTACCTGATATAACAGGTGAAGGCCCTGACAGAATTAGTTTAACATCATGTGAGATGCCTCTGGTTTTAGGGAAAGAATTCAAGATTTGGAGTTGGAAAACTTGGATTTAATTTCTGGCTTTGCCACTTGTGAGCTACATGACCTTGAAAGGGGGAAGGAGTGCTATAGATCCTCAGATTCTTATGTGGAAGGTCTAACCCCAGGGTGACGATATTTGGGGATGGAGCTTTGGGGACGTAATTAGGTTTAGATGAGGTCATAAAGGATTAGTGCCCTTATAGGAGACACCAGAGAGCTTGCTCTAGCTTTCTCCCTCCCTTCCTTCGCCCTCCTTCTGTCTCTGCCATGTAAGGACACAGCAAGAAGGCTGCTGTCTGCAAGCCAGGAAGAGAACCTCACCAGAACTCAACCATGCAGGCACTCTTATCTCAGACTTACAGCCTCCACAAGTGTGAGAAAATAAATTTGTTGTTTAAGCCACCGAGTCTATGGTATTTTGTTGTGACAGCCCAAGCTGAATGTTACAGAGAGGCATTAAACTTCTCTGAGCTTCAGTTCCTCATTTGTAAAACGGAGATGATTGTACTTAAGTCATAGCGTTATTGAGAGAGTCAATGAAATAATACATAATGAGAGTTTTTAATAAACTGCAAAGAATAGTACAAATGCATGGTCTTATTCCATGATTACTTGTATAAAAGTAATCAACACCTGTAGAGTACTTTACAGTTTAACACTTTAATTTGATGATTAAAACAACTGTATTAGATCCACAAAACAGATGATATGCTCACCTTGTTAATGAGGAATTGGAAGCCACCACTAGAAAACCAGGTCTTCTGACACCAAATCCAGCAGTATTCCCACTCTGCTCTTAAAAGATCTGTTCAACTTTAACAATACAGCAAAAAGGTATGATGAAGGCTCTACATAAACATAAGAACTTTTCTCCCTAGCTTGCCCACCATCTTCTTCCATTCAGTGTTCATATGGTGGGTGGTATTGATTTGTTTCTGGCACAAGTAAGAAGTGTAGGTACTCAGATTAAGAAAGAGGGTGAGAGACTCCCAGACTTCAGACTATAATACAAAGCTGCCATAATCAAAACAGCACAGTACTGGCACAAAAACAGACATATAGATCAATGAAACAGAATGGAGAGCACAGAAATAAACCCACGCACTTATGGTCAATTAATCTACAACAAAGGAGGCAAGAATACACAATGGAGAAAAGACAATCTCTTCAATAAGTGGTGTTGGGAAAGCTGGACAGCTACATGTAAAAGAATGTAATTAGAAAACTCTCTAACACCATATATAAAAATAAAACTATATATTTTTTAAACACCATATACAACTATAAAACTCCTAGAGGAAAACAGGCAGAATACTCTTTGACATAAATTGCAGCAATATTTTTTTTTTGGATCCATCTCCTAAAGTAAAGGAAATAAAAGCAAAAATAAACAAATGAGACCTAACTAAACTTAAAAGCTTTTGGACAGCAAAGGAAACCATTGATAAAACAAAAAGACAGCCTCGACATGATCCTATACATAGAGAATCCTAAAGATGCTACCAGAAAACTACTAGAGCTAATCAATGAATTTGGTAAAGTGGCAGGATACAAAATTAATGCACAGAAATCTCTGGCATTCCTATATACTAATGATGAAAAATCTGAAAGTGAAATCAAGAAAACACTCCCATTTACCATTGCAACAAAAAGAATAAAATATCTAGGAATAAACCTACCTAAGGAGACAAAAGACCTGTATGCAGAAAATTATAAGACACTGATGAAAGAAATTAAAGATGGAGAGATATACCATGTTCTTGGATTGGAAGAATCAACATTGTGAAAATGACTCTACTACCCAAAGCAATCTATAGATTCAATGCAATCCCTATCAAACTACCAATGGCATTTTTCACAGAACTAGAACAAAAAATTTTGCAATTTGTATGGAAACACAAAAGACCCCGAATAGCCAAAGCAATCTTGAGAACGAAAAAAGGAACTGGAGGAATCAGGCTCCCTGACTTCAGACTATACTACAAAGCTACAGTTATCAAGACGGTATGGTACTGGCACAAAAACAGAAAGATAGATCAATGGAACAGGATAGAAAGCCCAGAGATAAACCCATGCACATATGGACACCTTATTTTTGATAAAGGTGGCAGGAATGTACAGTGGAGAAAGGACAGCATCTTCAATAAGTGGTGCTGGGAAAACTGGACAGGTACATGTAAAAGTATGAGATTAGATCACTCCCTAACACCATACACAAAAATAAGCTCAAAATGGATTAAAGACCTAAATATAAGGCCAGAAACTATCAAACTCTTAGAGGAAAACATAGGCAGAACACTCTATGACATAAATCACAGCAAGATCCTTTCTGACCCACCTACTAGAGTAATGGAAATAAAAACAAAAATAAACAAATGGGACCTAATGAAACTTCAAAGCTTTTGCACAGCAAAGGAAACCATAAACAAGACCAAAAGACAACCCTCAGAATGGGAGAAAATATTTGCAAATGAAGTAACTGACAAAGGATTAATCTCCAAAATTTACAAGCAGCTCATGCAGCTCAATAACAAAAAAACAAACAACCCAATCCAAAAATGGGCAGAAGACCTAAATAGACATTTCTCCAAAGAAGATATACAGACTGCCAACAAACACATGAAAGAATGCTCAACATCATTAATCATTAGAGAAATGCAAATCAAAACTACAATGAGATATCATCTCACACCAGTCAGAATGGCCATCATCAAAAAATCTAGAAACAATAAATGCTGGAGAGGGTGTGGAGAAAAGGGAACACTCTTGCACTGCTGGTGGGAATGTGAATTGGTTCAGCCACTATGGAGAACAGTATGGAGGTTCCTTAAAAAGCTACAAATAGAACTACCATATGACCCAGCAATCCCACTACTGGGCATATACCCTGAGAAAACCAAAATTCAAAAAGAGTCATGTACCAAAATGTTCATTGCAGCTCTATTTACAATAGCCCGGAGATGGAAACAACCTAAGTGCCCATCATCAGATGAATGGATAAAGAAGATGTGGCACATATATACAATGGAATATTACTCAGCCATAAAAAGAAACGAAATTGAGCTATTTGTAATGAGGTGGATAGACCTAGAGTCTGTCATACAGAGTGAAGTAAGTCAGAAAGAAAAAGACAAATACCGTATGCTAACACATATATATGGAATTTAAGAAAAAAAAATGTGTCATGAAGAACCTAGGGGTAAGGCAGGAATAAAGACGCAGACCTCCTAGAGAATGGACTTGAGGTTATGGGGAGGGGGAAGGGTGATCTGTGACAGGGCGAGAGAGAGTCATGGACATATACACACTAACAAACGTAGTAAGGTAGATAGCTAGTTGGAAGCAGCCGCATGGCACAGGGAGATTGTCTTGGTGCTTTGTGACAGCCTGGAGGGGTGGGATAGGGAGGGTGGGAGGGAGGGAGACACAAGAGGGAAGAGATATGGGAACATATGTATATGTATAACTGATTCACTTTGTTATAAAGCAGAAACTGACACACCATTGTGAAGCAACTGTACCCCAATAAAGATGTTAAAAAAAAAAAAAAAAAAAAAGACAGCCTCCTGAATGGCAGAAAATATTTGCAAATGATATGACTAGCAAGGGGTTAATATCCAAAATATACAAGTAGCTCATACAACTCAACGTCAAAACCAAGCAACCCAATTAAAAATGGGCAGATGAACTGAATAGACATGTTTTCAAAGAAGACATGCAAATGGTCAACAGGCACATGAAAAGATGCTCAATGTCGCTAATCATCAGGGAAATGTAAATCAAAACCACAATGAGATATCACTTCATATCTGTTATAATGGCTACCATTAAAAAGAAAAGAGATAACAAATACTGACCAGGATGTGGAGAAAAGGAAACCCTTGTCTACTGCTGGTGGGAATGTAAATTGGTGTAGCTACTGTGGAAAACAGTATGGAGGTTTCTCAAAAAGCAAAAATAGAACTGTAATATATGGCCCAGCAATTCCCCTCCTGGGTATATATCCGAAAAAAACCAAAAACACCAATTCAAAAAGATACATGCACCCCAATGTTCATAGCAACATTATTTACAATTGCCAAGATATGGAAGTTACCTAAGTGTCCATCAACAGAAGGATGGATAAGAAGATGGGTGTGTCTGTGTCTGTGTGTGTGTGTGTGCGTGTGTGTGTGTGTGTGTGTGTGTGT
>NW_020838000.1:9532551-9542606 GCF_003676395.1 Aethalodelphis obliquidens
CAACCTAAGTGTCCATCAATAGATGAATGGGTAAAGAAGATGTGGTGTTTATACACACAATGGACTATTACTCAGCCATAAAGAAGAATGCAGTTTTGCCATGTGCAGCAACATGGATGGATTTGGAGGGCACTATGCTAAGTGAAATAAGTCAGACAGAGAAAGACAAATATTGTATGATATCACTTATACATGGAATCTAAAAAATACAACAAACTAGTGAATATAACAAAAAGAAGCAGACTCACAGATATAAAGAACAAACTATTGGTTACCAGTGGGGAGAGAGAAGGGGGAAGGAGCAATACAGGGGTAGGGGATTAAGAGGTATAAAATAAGCTACAAGGATATACTGTACAACATGGGGAATAGAGCCAATATTTTATAATAACTATAAATGGGATACAACCTTTAAAAATTGTTAATCACTATATTGTACCTCTGTAACTTATGTAATATTGTATATCAACTACAATAAAAAAATAAAAATTAAAGTTAAAAAAAAGAAAGAGGGTGAGAGAAGATCCTTGAATGACTGTAACAGTTACTAGAAATCTGGAAATTTGGCAGGCAAAGCAGAATGAGACAGGGAAATATAGAAGGTGGTTAATGACACAGATCCTCAACTCCAATCTCGGGTTTGCCGCTTATGAACTATGAACTGTTGGGCAAGTTAACCTAACTGAGCCTCAGTTTCTTTATCTGTAAAATGGGGATAATAACAATACCTACTTCATAGGGCTGCTGTTAAGAATTAGATGAGTTGATCCATGTAAAGTGCTTAGGGCAGCTTCTGACACAAAATAAGTGTTCAATTTATGTGGCCTCATGAATAAGTTGCCAGTGGCAAGAAGAAGATGGATGATAAGAACAGAAATGAGGATTCACAGCTCTTTCCTGCCTTCTAGGGAGACAGAAGCCTGCATCCTTTCGCAGGCTACCAGCGCTTGGTTTGCTGGCTGGGGCCATGGGTAAAGGGATCACGTACTTTATAGTTTTTGAGTGCAAAAGAATTCATATTAGGTAATTTTGTGAAATATTTTAAAGCGACCATTTGATTTCATTATATTAATAGATCTATAAAAGTTTCATTCAAAAACTATTTTCAAAAATAATTTCTCCCAAATAAATGCATCATATATTTTGTTCATTAAAGCAAAATTTTAAACTTCTTTATAGTGATTATTTGAGTTTTAAAATATAACCAAGTAGAACAGTTATTCTTGATATATGCTCATCTACTTTAATGAGTTTCTTAGCTGACTCTAATACCACCGTTGATATTTTCCAAGGTAGTCTCACTCTTTTCATAAAATAACCTGTAATCTTATTTAAAGATGCATCTTGTAGTTAATAATTTTGAAACTGTTGACACCTTCAATGCTCCTTTGCTGTAAATCACACTAATTTTAATTGAGAAAATATTCTCCCAATAGATACTGAGGTACCCGGTAAACTCACAGTAAATTCTGCTACATAGAAGATACTCTCGTTCTAATGTTTTAATGTAAGTATTTACATATTTCAGCCCAAATATTTTTATACATATTGTCTCCATTCAGAATACCTTTCTTCGACACAGAGTATTATAAAACTTGTCAATTAAATTATCTGTTATCAATCACCACACATACTGCAAAATACTGCCTTCTCAATCTCATTGCCTTCTAATAATATAAATTTATCCAATTAAAACTGGGAGCTCAAAAGAAAAAGAGGGGGGCTCCATCCAAAGAGTTAAACCCCCTTTTGGAAAATTCTTACTGCCCCTCAGGTCTCAGCATAACCATCTCCCCCTGACCTGGCCACCACACTTTCCTCCTCCCAGGCTAGTACAACCACTTGTTATGTGCTTCTACTCCATTCTGGCAATATTCCGCTTAATGTTTCCTCCCACCAAGTTCCACAAGGCAGGGACTGTGTCTGTCATGTTCACGGTGGGATCCAGCACGGTGCCCGACACACAGTAGGTCCTCAGTAAATAAAAACTGAATTAATGAACAAACAGCCCATTGTTAAAAAGAACACATAATTAGGTTCAACGTGTAAGAACCCAGTAAGATCCCATGAACTATGATTTAAAACATTTTCTTTTCCTAATAATAACTTTACAGTGGAGAAGCTTGGCAGATCAACCTTGGCCATGTGACCAAAATTAACATCACCAGTAATAAGACATATCAACATCATGTACCTGATGACAGGATGCCCTGAGAAAAGCACATCATCACTTCCGTGGTTTTCTGGTTTTCTTGCCAAAAAGCCATAACCTCACTTGGAACCATGAGAAAACACCAGACAAGCCCAAATTGAGGGCTGTCCCACCAAATAACTGACAACGGCGCTGGGCTCTTCCAAAGTGTCAAGGTTATGAAAGACAAAGACGGAGCAACTGTCACAGATTTGGAGGAGACCATGGAGACACAACTACTGTATGCAAAAAAAGTGAGATCCTGGAACAGTTTAAAGAACATTAGTAGGGAAACTGGAAAAATCTGAATAATGCCTATAGATTATTTAATCATATTTTACCAGTGCTAACTTGGTGTTAATAATAGTACTGTGTCTGTGTTAACATGTTAACATTAGGGGTAATCAATGAAAGTTAAAGTTTCCCCAGTTATTTGTTCAAAGACCAAAAACCTTAAGCACCATATTTACAGTGTTTCCTCTTGCCTGAGTATCTTGCATTGATCCATTAGTGCTGACTTATGAAGCCCATCCACTCTGCCCGCTTGTCAAGGCCCCTTCCAGCCTGACTGCCCGTGGAGCAGACTGAGGCAGGCTCTGGGGTCCTCAGCACTCTCCTTGTCTTTGCACTCACCCAGTCTCCCAGGGACCAATGTCTTCCCTCTACTGCTTCTGCCAAAGGCATGGTCCCTCTCTACCTTTAACGTGGCTCAGAGGTCACCTCCTGAAGGCCTTCCAGAATCTGCCCTTCCCAGGGCTGATGATTCCTTCCCCTCTCACGGCCTGGCCCTTGGATGAATATGTGCTCCAAGGCACGGCTTTATCATGTGCTGTTAAGTCATACCTCGCTTGTATGCTGTGACCCCAGATAAACTGTCAGGGAACCCTCTGATGGCCATGCCCCTCAAGGGTCTCTTCAGGCCCTGTCATTGTCAGAGGCATTCTAGTCTATAATGAGGAGTTGATGAATGAGAAGCATGAGAGCCCAGAGAGGCTAAGGGACTTGCCCAGGATGCTACAGTATGTGAATGGCGGGGCCTACACCACCCGGCTCTCTCGAGTGGCTGTGCAGTGCTGAGCACATGTCTCAGGAGGCACTGGGGGAGATGAGACAGGGGCAGGCCAAGTCGTGGCAAGTCTGGATGAGGAGTTTGGCTTTCAGCCCTGTAACAGCAAGCCACCATTAAGGATTATAAGCCTGGCTCAGCTCTGATAATGTCACTGTTACTCAGAAACTTTCAGTGGCTCCTATATAATAAATTCTACACAATAAACTCCAAAATCCTTATGGTGGCACCCAAACATCCCATCCGACCTGCTTTGGATTTACTTTTCCATCCTCATCTCTCTTGCTTCCCTTTCACGTTATCCAAATCCAAGTCAAACAGTATGCTCACCACATACTCACGTGGTCTCTCCAGCACCTAGCGAAGTATCTGACACACTGAACGAAAGAACCCCAGTTTTCCTCCCAAGTCTTGGGCAATGATGCTCCTCCAATTGGAAACCAGTGATGACTTTCCTTCATCTCCTCATATACGTTCCCACCTCCTTTATTAAGGCCTAGCTCAAATGCTTCCTTCTCCATGGAATCTGTTTTCACAAAATCCCTCCAGCTAGAAATGGAGGAAGGACCCCTTCTCTAACGACTCATGCGTCTCATCTCCCTTAGAGTATGCTGTCTTTTGTAGGGAGGGATCCGTGTCTGTTTTGGCTCTGTGGTAGGAAATGCTATGCCCTCCCCCGCCAGATGCCCACTGCCAGGCCCATGCACCCATGTCCCAGCTTCTCTGAGGGTTGACTGCAAATGGCTCACAGACGCCTCCCCTGTGCTGAGAATAGACCTCAGCTGGCAGGATCCCCCTTGTCCCTGGAAGTGACTCCCCCAGTCCTACAGGGGCAGCCGACAGCCAACAACTGACTAATATGAGGTGCAAAGGGCCAGCCCCCTTGTCTCAGTGGGGAACAACACTGTGAGGATGTGGATACTCCAGAGCCCCCATGAGTCAGGCCAAGGCTGCTGAATCCACGTCTTCGAGTGGCTTCTTCCGCTGTCTTATCTTGCTTCACACCCTCCCTTCTAGGTTTGTCCTGAAGTACATTCCCTCAATAAGTCGTTTTCCTGAGAATTCCCATTTCAGGCTCACTTCCCGGAACCTGACCTAAAACATACGTGAAACCACCAACACCTAGCTAAAGGCGGGTACAGACAGTTACGTCGTGTCTGCAATGTGTCATGCACGGCAAATATTTTACAGGCATTGTCTCATTTAATCTTCTCAACAATCTTATGCATAGGAACTGTTACCCCTCTTCTGCAGAAAGGGTAACTGAGGCTTAAAGTTAAAATCAGATTCATGATTTCGACTCGTATCTGTTCTTTCCACCACACCCGGTCGCGCACTAGCATAACCTCAACCCTCAGAGGAACTCAATACGTGTTCCTGAGAAAATGAACGAGCCGTAGTTAGGCTTTCTCAACTCTATGTAGTTTAGAGTTGGTTGTTGTTTTGTCCAACTTAAAAAAAAAGAAATTAGAGCCAGTATTGTGCTAAGTTGTAAACTGAGGGAAACTTAGTAAGACCTGTTCTTTCAGATTCCTCTTGGAGTCCCTGTGTCTTGGAGATAAGGATTCTCCCTTCTTCCAGGTATAGGGAGGACACCTCTCACATGCGGGGCTTATGACCTCCTTCAGGGGAAGGTCAAAGAGTTCTTGCATTTGCCATTTCTCAGAGTCCTTCAGCTTTAAATATTTGATACACCAAGTTGCCATATTTGGGGGTAGCGTGTCCTGAACGCCCCCCAGCACCCGCTCCCTCATCAAAACCAGGTGATAAATGCTATACTAGGGAGAGAAAGATGCTGAGTCTGCTCTGAAAACACAGGAGAGGTGACAGTTACCTCTGGTAGGGATGGGAGGTAGGGGATTTTAGAAGAACTTCACAAAGGGAGAGAAACTCACGTGGGGTCTTGAGGGACAAGGAGACAGTCATCTAGCAAGCAAGCGAAGACGGAGTGGAAGATGATCTCAGTGAGAGAGGACATCAAGAGTGACGGCGTGGGCGTGAGAAAGTGCACAGCGTGTTCGGGACAGCCACAGGTGTGAGAGGCGGCAGGCAGCCGAAACCAGGGGTGCGACAGACAGGAAAGGCAGGAGGGGGTCAGGAGCCCACGACGGTCTGGGTAGGCACTCGAATCAAGAGGGGCCAGGCCTGCAGAAGACTGGAAGTCACCCTCAATGATTTCAACCCTGCTTCCATTGAAGGAGGCCCTGACGTATCCCCCTCATAAGGTTGTCCACGGGGGATGGAACGAGAATGAGAACAGGTCAACTCACAGATGCTCAGCCCAGCACCAGCCCACTCAACAGTACTGCTTGGCAGAGAGAGCCAGAAATATCCAGCTGTAACAGCACCAAAACACGGGTATTTTTTTCAAGTAAACAGCCTCACTTCACCTCACCTGAACTCACATGAACTCTCATTTTGTCCTGCCCGCTGGAAATGGATCCAGGAATGCAGGAATTTACTGATAAGATGTCTCAGTTGGAAGGAAAGCTAAGCGGCAGGCTCTTTTGTCCTTTATCATATTTTTTAAAACATGAGGGCCGTTTCTTAAGGGGAAACACAAAGGGGTAAGAAAAATGTTGAAGGTTAGCTTCTGCATAAAGCGTCAGAAATCAATATCTTGGCCCAAATTTTGGAGTCTAAATATTCCTATTAAGCAGGCAGTTTTCAGTTCCTAATTTCTTACCTCCTTGAGCGGAAGGGGGCCCAACAGTTTAAATCGGAGATTCTCATAAAAACAATGTATATTTTTACATGGACTTGAAGAAACTAGAAAATACCGTATGTATTCAATTACATATGATAAAGAACCGTTATTAATATTTCTAAATAAATGATTTTTCCTGGCACGCTAGTAATGAATTGTACTCACTAGTCACCTGGTTCTAAATTCTTTATTCCCAAGTGCACGTGTGACAGTAAGTGAATTCTGCTAATTAATCCCGGTGCCTTGTCTGAGATGAGATTTAGAATACAGGAACTAAAATTTGCTTTGTGAGTGAATTCAGAGCAGACCACAGGAAGACGCTTTTGTTTCCATTGCTGCTCTCAAAATTTGTAGGAGTAAAGGCAAGGGGCTGAAGACCACCTTGGGCGGCAACGGGAGGATGTGCAAAGTCTGTGCCCAAGGCCCTTCCCAGCATTATCTCCCTGCACTGAGATCTGTCCACAGTGTACCTGAAGCCAGCACAGGCAAGAGCCCCTGGGAAGTACAGGCCCCTTTGTCCTCAATCAGACTAGTTCACTGCCTGCAGGCGAAGCAGGAAGGTTTCACTCTCCTCCCCTTTACTGTTCAAATAAGTACTCGGGCCTGCAAACACCCTATGGATCATTAATCAGTTATGGACACTGAACTTTTTCCCTGTCTTGAGTTGAAATGCCCAGTGGGACTCCAGTGGCAATGCTGGAAGAGGGAATTCTTTATGGGTACCCACTGCCAACAAGGTCTTGATTTCAAATCCCTAAACCTAAAGCAACTCTCAGAAGCTGCCTGTGCCACACAGCCTGGGGGACTGCAGGACCCTCTCTTGCCAAGGGCCGCTCAATGATGATAAAGTTTAGACGGCTAACCAGTGGGGGTAGAACACAGCCATTTCCTCCTTGGAAAAAGTGGCCCCAGGATAAACAAGAAGGTCCTACTGTATGGCACAGGGAACTATATTCAGTATCCTGTAATAAACCATAATGGAGAAGAATATGAAAAAGAATGTGTATATATATGTATAGCTGAATCTCTTTCCTGTACAGCAGAAATAAACACATTGTCAATCAACTACACATCAATAAAATAATTTTTTTAAGTGGCCCCAAACAGGTTACTCTACAAGCACTACAAAAGGCTGATTTCTCTTTAAAAAAAAATCCAGCCCTTGTCATGATAACCCATGTTATCCTAACTAGAATCTTAGACATTGAGATTTTAAAAAGTGCTTTCGAGATGATCTCACCTAAGCATACCAGCTTACAGATGAGGAAACTGAGCTCGGTCAGTCCACATGACTTACTCAAGGCCCTCCAACGAATTAGTATTCCCTAAAACTGGAACAGAAATCTCCAGGTCCTGGTCTGGTCCTTCTGGGGTTGAAGCTGACATGCTGGCAAGAAGCAGAGCAATGGGCTTAACACGGCCCATCCTGCCGGAGCAATTTTCATGCAATAATAATTCATTAACACATGATTTTTATACTAAAAGGTACATGTTAATTTTTAAAAAATTAAAACAAGTCTCTTCAAGGAAATTCCACGCTTGTGGTGGTGTTTAAGGCTATGTTCCCAAGCCATAAACACTACAGATACTCTGTTGATATGGTAGCCATTAGCCACGTGTGGCTATTGAACACTTGGAATAGGGCTGGTACAAGTTGAGAAAGGCTGTAAGTGTAAAATACACACCTGACTTCAAAGACGTAGGTCCAAAAAGGAATAAAATGTCTCAATAATTTCTTATGGTTACATGTTGAAATGATAATATTTTAGATGAATTGGTTTAAATAAAATACATTGTTAAAAGTAATTTCACCTGCTTTTTTTCCTTTTTTTAATGTTGTTTAGTAAACAGGAAATTACATTTGGGGTGTACCTTATCCTTCTATTGGACTGTGGCTGGTAGAGGGTGGATATTAGGGTTGCTCGATAGTCAAGTTCTCTTCCTTCCAGGCACACACTAGGATTGCAGGTCCCTGCCCCCTATGAAATGAGGTGTGGTCATGTAGTTGGCTTTGGTCAATGAAATGTGAGTGGAAGACACGCGTTTTTCTGGGCAGCGCCTTTAACTGCCCATGCAGGACACTGTAACGCCTTCCAAGGAAATCGTGGACGTGAATGTGGAGACTAATCGCAGTCAAACTGTGGTGAGCTGAGGCTCCCACGGACTCACCTTAGCTATGGAACGTGAGCTCAAAATCAACTTTTTAAAATCAGCATTGAGATTTGGGGATCGTTCATTCCTGTAGCATCAGCTAACATATTCTTAAATCTAACTTTCTAGTGTAAAGGTGTACAGAGAACTATGCCACGGCAGCGTTCTCCCAAACCTGCTTAACCACAGAGCACTTTGAAGGTGTGATTTATTGACAGGATAGTAATTAGAGTTCATGAGATAGAATGCACACTCAGATCTGTGAAGACAGCAAAAATAGACCACACAGATCAATTAATTGAGCCAATGATCAAAATCTGACTTGCATGTCTTACTAGTCTTAGAATAAAACCAAAAATTAATCATTTTTATGTTAAGAATGAACAAATCAAAATCATTTATTTTCCTTTTAAAAATACATTACATTTCATCAAAACTTTTTTATAAGAATAATATTTTGTGACTTTTTAAAAATTGTGAGCCTGGTCAATATCAGAAACACGATTGCTGATTAAGGATAGCACCTAGTCTGTTTCCTAAATTTTGTCTGTACTACATTATGATCTGAAAAAATAACATTTTTCCAGAAAATGAAGAACAATATGATCAGTGTGCTCTGCTACATTTGGGAACTACTGAAACGGGCTTCTCCAAAATGCAATTATTTCATCCCGAATAGCTCACTTCCTTTGAAGGATTCACTTTTTGCTTTTTTTAGATTGATACAATTTGCTAACTATCAAGACTGCTTTTTGTTTAAAACTTTCTTCTTTCAATCTCAGATCCACAGGGAGCAAATTTATGTAGTATAAATATTTTTACATGAAATCAGTACTAAATATGATTACAAATTAATTTTTTATTGAGATATAATGTATCACAATCTCTTAAAGTGGTTTTTAGTATATTCACAAGTCAAGCCACCGTCACGACGAATTTCAGAATATTTTTATCACCCCAAAAAGCAAGCCCATTCCCATGAGCAGTCACTCAGTACTTCCCCTCTCCCCCCAGCTCCTGGCCACCACTAATCTACTTTTTGTCTCTATGGATTTGCCTTTCCTGGACATTTCTTACAAATGAAATTATACAAGATGTGGTCTTCTGTCTGGCTCCTTCACTTAGCATAATGTTTTCAAGGTTCATCCATGCTGTAGCGTGAATCAGTACTTCATTCCTTTTCATGGATGAATTAGATTCCATTGTATGGAGAATTATCACATTTTGTTTATCCATTCATTAGTTGATGGACATCTGGGTTGCCGCCACTTTGGACTTACGAATAATATTGTTAAGAGCATCCCTATACAGGCTTTTATGTGAAAATATGTTTTTAATTATCTTGGGTCAAATTAAAATTTGGGGACAAAAAATAATTTTTAAGACAAAATGCATAACATAGATTTGGGTGTCCTTATAGCAAAGTGCGGATTAAATGTCCTGCATCCGTGCACCAGGCCAGGTGACTTCCTGGGGAATAGAGGCATGCTGGGAGACGGCCGGCTGGCCTGCTTTGGACCCAGCTGGTACAGGCAGGAGCTTTGTCTTCAAGCCCCCATTACCACCACCACCCTCTACTAGGTATCCACACCCCACTCTGTATTCCAGGGGGCTCCTGAGCATCCTGGCTGTCATCCACTTGTGATGAGTTGGGGAGGGGGTCCCCACACAAAATCTCAGAGCACAGATGGCATCACTCATGTCAGATGATTGATGAGCATTGTGCACTCCTCTCTGGACCTCAACAGGAGGCACGGATGGGCCCGTGCTCGGCTTTGAGAGGGCCTCCTGGCATGGGAAACACACCGCGCCGATTCTGGTGGGAGCTCACGTTCCTTCACTTGTATGCTGCACCCCTTTCAGGTGCTTCCTCCCAATCCTTCCCAGTATATTTCTTCCCACCCGCTGTGGGTTTTTTTTTTTTTTTTTTTTTTTTGGTG
>NW_020838000.1:9542706-9773064 GCF_003676395.1 Aethalodelphis obliquidens
CTGGGTTCTTTTAAACTATCCTGCCTTTCACCACCTCTGCAACTGTCTACCTTTCACCAACATATGTTGAATTCAAGACTCAAATATGCCACCTGTATTTTCCTGTCTTCGGGGCCTCTCTCTACCCAGAGGAGAGGGTAACCATGTCTGGCTACCTGGGTTGGGGGAAGGAGGAGGTGAAAAGCCCAAGTAAAGGAAACTCATTTTTATATACAACTTCAGAGTAGAAGGAGGAAGAAGAACTGATCATTTTCAACATTATCCCACATAGCAGTGCGCTCAGTAATGCCGTACCATTTCTTAACGATAAATTATCCCAGGAGACTAAGAATAACCATAGACTTGATATTTTTCTTAGACATTTAAGAAGAAAGACATTCACTAGTATCCCTGTGAATTTCCCCCACCTGGCACAACCTTAGCCCTTTATGGAACCCAGTTTTGGAAATGAAGCACCCCAGAGCATGCGGCCACACAAAGGATCTATTTTGAGCCTAGATGTCCTCAACTAGTCCCAACTGAGGAGTTAGGATAGCTAGGTATGTTGCAGAAACAAAAGACCCCAAACTTGAACTGGCTTACAATAACAAAGGTTTATTTCTCGCATAGTTATATGCCCACGTGGGTCTGCTGTGGCTCTGTTCTGTGTCATCCTCACTCCAGGATCCCCATGGAAAGCAGCCACTCTCTTGGAACATTGCCAGCAAGAGGAAAGCGAGAGCAGGTTGAACCAGACCCTGGCTCTCTGCCTTGCCCAGAAGTGACACACATCACTTCCTCCTACATTTCATTGGTCAGAGCAAATCAAGTCCCACAGCCATGACCAAATTCATGGGGTGAGGATGTACAACCCTCTCATGGGGAGGGGCACTACAGTGAGGGGCCCTGAATTTCAGTGAACAACAAATAAGTCAACTATGGGACCAGAACCAGAAAGCCCCACAAAATCTGGACCCTCGTGTAGGGCCTAAGTCACCAAGCCACACCTTCCATTCCCCTCAGTGAGTTCTTTGAGATCATTTGGGTCCTTCTGTACTGGGATCACACCTCCTGGTCAAAGCCATCTCATTCTACCCCATCTCTATATCTGCCTCTAACTTCGAATCTCAGAAAGTAGGGGTTGGGGTCTCAGACTCTCCCCACTGAGCAGGCCCTTGACTCCTTCCTCCTTGGCAATGGGCACAGCATTCTGCTGACTGCCTGTTCTACTCCCTGCTCAGAGGCAATGTCAGGGGCAGGGGAGCCATCTCAGGAATGGGCTACACAGCGAGCTCCAATCCCAGGCCAAGTTGTAGAGGGCTCTAGAAGTTTGAGCCACCGATTTTCCCTGTTCGTGATTTCCTTCATACAGTCACGTTGACTCATTATAGAATAAGTACCACATCTTGGATGTAAAACCATACAGTGAATTAACTGAAGTCAGCAGGAGACGTAACAAGTTGAAAGCACTCAACACGTTCTCTCAAACGTGCACGTTTTTACTATCCTAAATCTAAAACCCTCCCTTTCTCTGATTGCTGTATCAATTAAGACTGCATTCACTGCAAATAACAGATCCCCCCTCCCCCCTCCCCCCGCGCGCACTGGTGACTTAAATAACTCCCTTAAGGGAGTATGTTTTTTTTTCATTTAACATGACCTTCTAAGTTAAGCAGAGGTGGTACTGAAGTTCCATGATGCTATCAGAGACCCAGCCATTTTCTTTCCCTACTCCTTCATCTTTAATATAATGATTTTCACGTCGTGTTTGTCAATTCATGGTCCTCTGATGGTTGCAGCCCCTCCAAGCCACGCAACCGTGTCCAAGAGGGAAAAGAGCAAGAATGATGGGCCAGGGGCTTTCTCTTCTCTTCAGGAGGCTGTGCCTTTTTATGCAGGAAGTGACACAATAGGGGCTCCCTCTCAAGAGCTTCTGCCTGTATCTCACTGACCTGAAGTGTGTCATTTGCTCCACTGGCCATAATAGAGGCTAGAAAAGAAAAATTTCACCTTTTACAGCCTCTGTAGTTGAGACAGGTAAGGGAGAAGGGGGTTGGAGGATGAGTTTGAGTCAGCCAGTCTGCAACGTCTGCTGCGTCCGGGCTGCACAATTTCCACAATGCCACCTACTTCTGTGCCCAAATTAGGCATTTGATTAGATTATATTTATCTCCTAAGAAACCACATGATTATACTCCTGGGAGTGGCTGGTGTCCCCAACTTCCTTGTTTGATGCCTCTGCAGTCCTTCCTTGGTAAATACCCTAATGCCAGTTGGTTTTCATCCAAGTGTGTATAACCATATTAATCTTGGGTGATCAAAATTATACAAAGAAATAGAAGCTTGCTTTCTGTTATACATTAGAGATGTTAGTTGGTATTAATATGACCTGATTTTCACTGTCCTTATTTTTTTTAATAGATCTTTATTGGACTATAATTGCTTCACAATACTGTGTTAGTTTTTGTTGCATAACAAAGCGAATCAGCCACATGCATATATATATCTCCATATCCCCTCCCTCTTAGGCCTCCCTCCCATCCTTCCTATCCCACCCCTCTAGGTCATCGCAAATCACTGAGCTGATCTCCCTGTGCTATGCTGATGCTTCCCAACAGCCAGCTATTTTGCATTCAGTAGTGTATATATGTCAATGCCACTCTCACTTCGCCCCAGCTTCCCCCTCCCACCCCGTGTCCTTAAGTCCATTGTCTATGTCTACATCTTTATTCCTGCCCTGCAACTAGGTTCATCAGTACCATTTTTTTTTTTTTAGATTCCATATATATGCGTTAGCATACTGTATTTGTTTTTCTCTTTCTGACTTACCTCACTCAGTATGACAGACTCTAGGTCCATCCACCTTACTACAAATAACTCAATTTCATTTCTTTTTATGGCAGAGTAATAGTCCATTGTATATATGTGCCACATCTTCTTTATCCATTCATCTGTTGATGGACATTTAGGTTGGTTCCATGTCCTGTACTATAAATAGTGCTGGAATGAACATTGTGGTACATGTCTCTTTTTGAATTATGGTTTTCTCCGGGTATATGCCCAGTAGTGGGATTGCTGGGTCGTATGGTAGTTCTATTTTTAGTTTTTTAAGGAACCTCCATACTGTTCTGCATAGTGGCTGTATCAGTTTACATTCCTACCAACAGGGCAGGAGGGTTCCCTTTCACCACACCCTCTCCAGCATTTATTGTTTGTTGATTTATTGATGATGGCCATTCTGACTGGTGTGAGGTGAGACCTTATTGTGGTTTTGATTTGCATTTCTCTACTGATTAGTGATGTTGAGTATCCTTTCATGTGTTTGTTGGCTATCTGTATATTTTCTTTGGAGAAATGTCTGTTTAGGTCTTCTGCCCATTTTTGGATTGGGGTGTTTGGTTTTTTTTGATATTGAGCTACATGGGCTGCTTGTAAATTTTGGAGATTAATCCTTTGTCAGTTCCTTCATTTGCAAATATTTTGTCCCATTCTGAGGGCTCTACCGAAGAAAGTTAAAGAAGCTGCCTTTTCTCTGCACCTCTGAATGTAGCCTGGGTGAACACTGGACCCTGGTGACTCTTGTAACATCAACAGCAGTGGATTTTTAAAGATGAGGAGCCTGTGTATCTGTTGCCAACCCTGTGACAGGAAGGTGTGGTCCTCATATAACATCACGTCTTGAAGCACTTTGCTAAAACAATAGTGTTTATTTACTGGGTAAAAGAGTACTTTTTTTGTGGCCCTAATGTGAATTCATAAGTGGAGATTGTTTCTGCCTGGAATCAAAACCAAAAAAATGTATTACCCTTATTGTTATTGTGGATACATCTGTGGTCCAGTTGCGACATCTGGAACGTGTTGAATCCAGCTCTTTTTACAAACAAAAAGAAGTCTAATATTAATTTTGTTTTTTAAAAACATGGATATTTACTTACACGGAGTCTGTATGATATAAAATGTTCAGAGTGTTAGGAGAAAAACAGATTTGTCTAATTTGTGGCTTGAAACAAAAGCTCTTGTGATACTGGATTCTGGAGAAATTTTGTTTTTACTTGTCAGACTTTTGCACAAATGCCCATTAAACATTTGAATGCTCTGATAACAAAGTAGCATTCCTTTTAAACAATGAGCAGAGATGTCAAGAAAACTCAAATGATTTTAGACTTAAAACATAGCCAAGCAGACTTTTGTTCATTTTTAAAATTGCTTTCAATTAAATAGGAATTTTTTTAAGTACTTTAAGGGAAAACTTATGATTTGGTATCGTGTGCTTTAAATTGTGTTAAACTTTTCTATGAGATTAATGTTATTCTGAGTTAAAAGGAAGTCAAAATCCAAATTTTACACTATTCAATGAAGGTCAAAGTGTCTCTAATGTTACAGTTTATTTGTAGCATACCCTTAGACAAAAGAAGGAAATTAGAAAACACGTACTAAGTGGCCAAATATATTTTTTCCTGATTGCCTCTTTTGAAATTAACTTATTTCTTTTCAGATTCTGAAAGTAATTCATGGCCGGTGTGGAAAATCTGAAAGATTTAGATTAGTATGATGATGACACATCCATAATACTACCTCTGAGAGATAACAACTACTGTTTGTATTGGTTTATGTCTCTTTGTTCTTTTGTCAATTTGCTATATTTTAAAAGATTTTAAATTCATCAAACCAGCAATCTGGAACTGCATTTTGCTAATCTGATGGATTATACATCACCATGTTTTTCTTTTTATCTACTTCTGGAACAGTTAAAAATATTAACTAAGAAAGAGTAGAAACCAACCAAACAATTATTCAACAAGTGTTAAGGGAGCTCATCACCCCTTGTGGTTAATACTACGGGAACTAAAATACACAATTGATTTCTGCCTTGAGGGATTTATAGGCTATGTGCAAGATGAGACTAACATGCATGAAACCATTAAAAAACAAAATAGGAAGTAAATGTTATAATAATTATCTTAGTGATTATTAACTGAGACCATTAAATTGAGTCTCTGGCTTAATCAGGCTCTCTGATTTCAAGAAACAGAAACCCACTAAAAGGAGACTTCTTGGAAAGATGCCGAGCTCTATCATAGAATGTAAGGCGCTGGAATCAGGAAATACTGATTCTTGAGTTCTTAATTCAAATGCTAATGGGAGAGAATTTGATTGATCTAGGTTAGGTCAATGTTCATTTCCATACAATCAGTCGTGGCCGGAAGAACTCAGGTGGCATCTTGAGTTGCCCAAAGGACAGTCATGGTTGACACCTAAAATATAGCCATCCCCTCTTCTTCCTTGACAATAGAACCCACTTCTGGTATCAAGCAGGAATGTGCCCAAGCCCAGAGGATGAATCATGACTAGTTCAGGTCAATTATTATAAATGCATTTCCCTTTGGCCAGATATGCACTTACCCAGACTCCCTTTGAGCTGGAAGTACACACATCACACAGTTCTGGCCAATAAGGTACAAAAGGAAGTCTATTAGGAAAGATTTTCCTCCCAGATAAAAGAGAGATGTAAGAAACAAACATCTCTCTATAGCAGAAAACTATAAGACACTGATGAAAGAAATTAAAGACGACACAAACAGATGGAGAGATATACCATGTTCTTGGATTGGAAGAATCAACACTGTGAAAATGACTCTACTACCCAAAGCAATCTACAGATTCAATGCAATCCCTATCAAACTACCAATGGCATTTTTCACAGAACTAGAACAAAAAATTTCACAATTTGTATGGAAACACAAAAGACCCCGAAGAGCCAAAGCAATCTTGAGAAAGAAAAATGGAGCTGGAGGAATCAGGCTCCCTGACTTTAGACTATACTACAAAGCTACAGTAATCAAGACAGTATGGTACTGGCACAAAAACTGAAGTATAGATCAACAGAACAGGATAGAAAGCCCAGAGATAAACCCATGCACATATGGTCACCTTATTTTTGATAAAGGAGGCAAGAATATACAATGGAGAAAAAAGAGCCTCTTCAATAAGTGGTGCTGGGAAAACTGTATAGCTACATGTAAAAGAATGAAATTAGAACACTTCCTAACACCATACACAAAAATAAACTCAAAATGGATTAAAGTCCTAAATGTAAGGCCAGAAACTATAAAACTCTTAGAGAAAAACACAGGCAGAACACTCTATGACATAAATCACAGCAAGATCCTTTTTGACCCGCCTCCTAGAGAAATGGAAATAAAAACAAAAATAAACAAATGGGACCCAATGAAACTTAAAAGCTTTTCCACAGCAAAGGAAACCATAAACAACATGAAAAGACAACCCTCAGAATGGGAGAAAATATTTGCAAATGAAGCAAGTGACAAAGGATTAATCTCCAAAATATATAAGCAGCTCATGCAGCTCAATATCAAAAAAACAAACAACCCAATCCAAAAATGAACAGAAGACCTAAATTGACATTTCTCCAAAGAAGATATACAGATTGCCAGCAAACACATGAAAGGATGCTCAACATCACTAATCAGTAGAGAAATGCAAATCAAAACTACAATGAGGTATCACCTTACATCAGTCAGAATGGCCATCATCAAAAAATCTACAAACAATAAATGCTGGAGAGGGTGTGGAGAAAAGGGAACACTCTTGCACTGCTGGTGGGAATGTGAATTGGTACAGCCACTATGGAGAACAGTATGGAGGTTCCTTAGAAAACTAAAAATAGAACTACCATACGACCCAGCAATCCCACCACTGGGCATATACCCGGAGAAAACCATAATTCAAAAAGAATCATGTGCCAAAATGTTCACTGCAGCACTAGTTACAATAGCCAGGACATGGAAGGAACCTAAGTGTCCATCGACAGATGAATGGATAAAGAAGATGTGGCACATATATACAATGGAATATTACTCAGCCATGAAAAGAAATGAAATAGAGTTACTTGTAGTGAGGTGGATGGACCTAGAGCCTGTCATACAGAGTGAAGTAAGTCAGAAAGAGAAAAACAAATACTGTATGCTAACACATATATATGGAATCTTAAAAAAGAAAAGGTTCTGAAGAACCTAGAGGCAGGACAGAAATAAAGATGCAGATGTAGACAATGGACTTGAGGACATGGGGAGGGGGAAGGGTAAGCTGGGACAAAGTGAGAGAGCGGCACTGACATATATACACTACCAAATGTATAATAGGTAGCTAGTGGGAAGCAGCCACATAGCACAGGGAGATCAGCTCGGTGCTTTGTGACCACCTAGATGGGTGGGAGAGGGAGGGTGGGAGGGAGACGGCAAGTGGGATGGAATATGTGGATATATGTATATGTATAGCTGATTCACTTTGTTATAAAGTAGAAACTAACACACCATTGTAAAGCAATTATACTCCAATGAAGATATTTAAAAAAGAAAACTGCAAGATGAACAACGGATTTTAAATGAACAGAATAAAAATTTCAGTGAGCTTTTGCATACAAGGTGCTATTAGAAATGACCAAAAATGGATATTTTTGCCAGTGATGTATGTAAACACATGTACAAATTAAATAATAGAAATCATATAGATTTTGTGATTCTAAAGTGTCTCCTATATCAGGTAGTGCAGAGTATAAGTTCTCATTTCACCCTAGCTTCACTAATTTAGTAATAACATAAGCCCAGGCCAGTCATTTATGCTCTGCATCCGCACTTTATTCATGCATAAAATGAGAGAAAGTACTTATTTACAGAGTATTATCAGTACTGAAATAGATAATACATGTAATAAGCTAGGTAGAGTGTCTGACCCTCAATAAATTTTTTTTTTTTTTGGTTTAAAAAGAAAATAAAAAGAATCCACCTGTCAATAAAGTGGTCACGGGTTCAAGCCCTGGTCCGGGAAGATCCCACATGCTGCGGAGCAACTAAGCCCGTTAGCTACAACTACTAGCCTGTGCTCTAGAGCCCACAAGCCACAACAACGGAAGCCCACGCGCCTAGAGCCTGTGCTGTGCAACAAGAGAAGAAGCCACTGCAGTGAGAAGCCCGCGCACAGCAACGAAGACACCATGCAGTCAAAAATAAATAAAGTAAATAAATTTATTAAAAAAATAAAAGGAAGGAATACAGAAGGCAGAATGAGAAGGGAGTCGGTGAGACAGTCTGATTAGGGCTATATAGGGCGAGGTCGTATAGTAAAGAGATCTAAGAGCCAGGCTGAAAAGGTAAAATTTAATATAATAAATATAAATAAATATAATAAAGCTAGCACTAGGGAATGCTGGAAGGTTTGTGAGCAGAGCAAGAGAGCAATACACAGACAGTAGCGTCTGATGGAGATTTAGGTGGCATGGATTCCAGTCACAGAGCTATTGGAATCATCCAGGCACAAAAAGAAGAGAACATGACCTGATTTTTTTTTTTTTTTAAACCAAGAGTATGTCCCATGGTCTAAAAGAAAGTGGTAGGAACAGAAAGGAAGCTCTGTTAGAGAATCAATTGGAAGGAAAACTGACAGAACTTGTTGACTGACCAGATATGGAAAATGACAAAAGAATGTTTCCCTTAACTATTTCCATTCTTTGTTTAAGTATGTGCATTTTCTCCTTTTCTATGTCTTTTCTTTCTTTACTCTCTGATTTTCTTTCAGTTTGGGTTCTATTCTGCCCTTTCACTTCCGTTTCTTTGTCTAGGTTGGCTGAAATGCTAGCTACAGCTACAAAACACTAAATGTTTGCCAAAAGGGAGCTCTAAAATTAAAGACAGATTTTTTTTTCAGTCAATTCCACATAGGACACAGGAAAAATCCTTAGTAGGGAAAAGGAAACAGCTTCTCCTTTTTAGGGTGATCAGAGATTAATTTATGTTTGTGTTAATCAAGTTGCTTTCTGAGCCTTTCCTGCTAGGCTCTAAATGCTGGTCCTGTGAACGATGTATTTATTCATCTGAAGTCTCGCCTCTTTTCTCTACAGGTACTCTCACTCTAAACAGAGGGGACCAGGGGCAAGAACAGAACTTCCAAAGTTGTTGGATCTTAGTACATTGTTGCCCTGAGCAGATTTCTCTGGGGGGGTTCTTTTTTTTTTTTTTTTTTTTTTTTTTTAACGGTACACGGGCCTCTCACTGTTGTGGCCTCTCCCGTTGCGGAGCACAGGCTCCGGACGCGCAGGCTCAGCGGCCATGGCTCACGGGCCCAGCCGCTCCGCAGCATGTGGGATCTTCCCGGACCGGGGCCCACCCGTGTCCCCTGCATCGGCAGGCGGACTCTCAACGACTGCGCCACCAGGGAAGCTCTCTCTGGGGTTTTTTAGGCACTTTCTTTGAAAGTGAGGGACTAACTGATTTAAATAAGAGCTCTTATCGGGTTTTTAGGAGGATGTCCAGGAACGGGTTGATGTTCAAAGGCACTGAAAGCTTCAACAGTTGATGTTTACACCACAGATTTCCTTTCCTCTCTTGTTTATGGCTTACATCTCTTTGATTTAGGGAAAGAAACTCTTGGAAATGAAGGTAACTCTAATGCATTACACTGGACTAGAATTTCAAGGAAGCACCAATACCACTGCAACCTTTGCCCAAGGGGCTGAGGAGGAAAAGAAAGAAGCCAGACTCCCACGAAACAGTATACAAAAGACAAGCAACCCAAAAGAAAAATGGCCAATGGCTAAGAACAGGCCAGAAGAAGAAACTGAACAGTCAACAGACAGCAAAATAGAGGCTCAATTAATTCCATGAACAATCAGAGAAATGCAAAGTAAAATGAAAATTAGATGCTGTTTCTGTGCCATTGGGCTGACAAATTCAAGTGTAATGGTATCGGTATTGGCAAATGAATTGACTCACACTCACAGCTGTAAGCTGGTATATACTGGCACAGCACTTTAAAGGGCAGTTTCCTGCTACCTATTAAAATTTGAAACGTGCATATCCCATGACCCAGCAGTTACACTTTTTGGTGTTCACTGCAGAAAAATACTCATGTGGCTCCAATTAGACAGGCTCATTGTGTATATTTGTAGCAATGAAAAAGTGAAAACAACCTAAAGGTCCATTGACCAGGGAATGGCTAAGTAACTATGGTATATCCATATTATGTAAGATTATGCCACAGTTAAAAGGTATTAGGTAGATCTATATACGGACATTAGAAGTCTCTTAGTCATACTGTTAAAGGAAAAAAATCAAGTTGCAAGATGTGTACAGTATGATACCATTTGTGTTAACAACATACAATAAAGTACTACATATTATAAATATACATATATAGTCTATAAGTATATACTATAGCATATAGTACCTGTCCTATATAAACTATATATAGCATATACAGCATAAGTAGCATAAGTAGTGTATATTTTCTACAAGTATACTAAAAGAAGTACATATTTTCCATTAGCATAAGTACTTTCTATAAATACAAACAGAAAATATTGCATATAGGTATACAAAAGGGAAAGCCTAGAAAAAGGTGTGCAAGTATTCACACCAAACTACCAACAGTGGTTGTTACCTCTGGGGAAGGATCTGGGATACAGAGTTGGTGGTCAAAGGGAGTTTAAACCTTACCTTTAATGTTTTTCATTTCTTTAGAAAGGGAAATGTATTCTTGTATTCTCAAAAAAATGGATAAGGAAAAGAAAACATTTAAATACAGGAAAACTATGGAAATGAAGGTGAAGTTGACTAGGCCTGAGGAAAATGAGACGAGTGAGTTCTACCAGCCTTTTCTCCCTGCTCTTCCACGGTGTAAAACAGCCTCTGCTTCTCTGATTTGCAAATGTCTGCTCAGTGATGCCTCTTGACTCAGAAAAAAGCAGTTTCAAAGCGTTTGCGAGGAGTGTAAGCATGAGTAGGGAGCCAGCAGTGTGAGCCAGGGCTGGAGATGAGGTTGTCAAACAGTATAGTTGTGACCCCAACACTTGGAAAAAGGACTAGAAGATTTTCTGACGGGCAAAGTTCAGAGGGAAATTTCTGTTAATCGGGTAGCCTCCTCAAGGGCCAATTGTGTTGGAGCAATTCAATGGTGTAGGTTGGTTTGAACGTAGATTTGGGGGGTTTCCCTCATTTTGATGGAACCACTGAAGTCCTGGTCCTGGCCCTACTTATTAATGTGAATATATCAGAAATGACTAAAAAACCTTTTTTTAAGTGAGAAAAGACTCCCAACCTTCCTCTTTACTTGGCTACTCTCATGAAAGTCAGGGATTTAATTTGTCCCACTACATCAGCCCTTTCATCTTCCACAAAGCTTGCTAATACAGCATGATGGTTAAGAATTCAGACTCAGAAGCCAGACTGGATCAAAACTGCCACTCTGATATTTACCAGCTGTGTGATCTTGGGCAAGTTATTCGACCTCTCTGTGCCTCTGCTTCCTTCTGTATAAAATGGCGATGATAATAATAGTACCTATTACTATTATAAAGATTGGATGAATTAACAGAAGTAAGACGGTTAGAATAATGCTTGGTACGTAGTAAGCACCATATCAGCGTCAGTGATTTTTGTCATCGCTGCTTTTAGTAAGTCAATCACTTTCACGGTCATCTGTTTAGGCAGGTCTTTTGAAGCCCCTGTGAAGATTAGGTCAGTGTGGCTCAGGCCAACCCCCAAATTCAGGCAACCTGCTTATGAGATTAAGTGTTAAATGAACAAACTATTATGCAGGTACTAGGGTTAAAGGTGAATAAATGGGGCTTAAGCAACATTGCTCAATGGACACACATCTCTGCAAATACACATAAGTGCCCTTGAGATGTGTGTTGCTATGCTGGGCCATGTGAACATAGGCCCAATAGAAGCTAAGGTACCATACCTTGAGATTTAAATGGCATTGGCTCAGACTTCAGTGTGCAGTTGGTATAGCACACATCTTTCTATATCTCTGGGAATTCTGAAAGTATGATTTATGGTTTCCAGGTCACTTCTGGCTCCAAGCTTCTGTTCCTGATGAACTATTTCATCTGTGGATCATCCTGCTGCAGACTGTGCAGTCCCTGTCTATACTATGTTGCTCCGGAGAGGGAAAAGAGACACTTTCTTGACAGCCCTCACAAAACGGCACCGGCACAAGGCCTTTGTGTATGTAGTAGAACCTTACTAAAGGTTGGAAGCAATAGAGGGGTATTGTGTTATGGAGTTAGAGCAAAGAGCCATAAATCTTTTGGCTGTTAACCATCCACTTAAAAGTACTTTGGCTGACCTCACTCGCCACCTATTTCAGTCAAGGTTTTTTGTTGCAAGCAATAGCCACAGTACTTTTGGCTGATTTAAATAGAAAAGGAATCTCGTAAAGGACTGAAGAACCAGGTTGGAAGTCTGTGTCTCCAGGAACAACACGTGGAATCATGCTGCAGAACTTGTCCAGTGAAGAAGCTTCAGCTGCTACTGCGGGGTGCTGAATGGCATCACAGCTTGCACAACTGACCTCAGTGGATATCGCTGCTCTGACTGATGCCTGGGCTGCTGCTGCTGTCACTGCTTTGTGGCATAATTAGTCCCCTATTCAAAATTTAGAGTAGGTGCATCTCATTGGTGGTGTTTAGGTCACATGCCCAGGTCTAGCTGAAAGAGAGGCTGGGAAAGCAGTCTCTCCCTATAAAGTGAGGGATTCTCAAATCCAAGAATGCAAGTTGTTTATGGCAAATATTCTCTCTGTCAGTGCTTCCTGAACTTTAATGTGTTTGTGAGCCATCTGGAGATCTTATCAAACTGCAGATTCTGATTCAGTAAGTCTAGGGTGGGGCCTGAGATTCCACAGCACCCAGATGATGCAAAGCTGCTGGTCTGAGGACCACACTTTGAGTAGTAAAGCTCTATACCAAAGATTTTCAAATTTAGTTGCATATTAGATTAACTCGAGAAACATTTTTTTTTAAGAAATACTAATGTCTGGGTCTCATCCTGAATTATTTGGTCTGGGGTAAGGCCTGGGAATGTGAACTTTTAAAAGCCTCCAGATGACTCCAATGTACTCAGATAACATCTTTCATTGCAGGCTCCAACTTTTCACTTTGCAAGCTTATTCCTTTTTTCCAAATTCCCAGATTTCCACTTTTCCAGCCTTGCTTGGTTTCCCTCTTCAGATCGAATTACTCTCATTTATTATGAAGAACGATATGACACTCCACCCCCTAGTTCCTGGGACCTAACTTTGCATATCCAAAGACTGGGTAAAAAGTTCTCCTAATCCAGTATTTTTTCTATTGCTCTGGGAAAGTGTGATCTGAAGTGATCCACAGACCAATATTGTTTTAAATGTTAATAATTATATATTTTAATATGCATTGCTAAAAGAAAAATGTAACTAACACAATAAATGTGATTTCATAAATATTTTTACTTATGACAAGTCAGTTTTTTAAAAGTTAGGTAAATAATGAAATAGAGATTCAGCGCAGATACAACTTAAATTATGAAAATGGTTTGCAAATGAATGAAGTTTGGGAGTGTTTATACTGCTAATTGTAAGCCTTCTATCCAAAGTCACAGGCTTTAAGAGCACAAAAGAACTGGCAGAGGAGTTTAAAAATATCAGTCTTTTTTCTTCTCCCTTCCCTATCAGTCTTGGAGGATAAGGAAGCAATATAGAGATTTATTTCTGAATTTATGTGAATTATGCTACCAATCTTAACACATAGAAATAGTTACAGTCAATCTTCATCTTAAATCAATTCTTTTTCTCTATGTTACGTGACGATTCCATAAGGTTTTAAGAAAATACTATCAACCTTTGAAAAAGTCATGAGCTAAACAAAAATCATCATAAGAATTGCTTATGGAATATGAAAAATAGGTTAAATTCCCTAACCAGTTCATCTTTGACAAGAAAATGGGTGAAATTTTTTAGAATTCTTGAAAGCCAATCTACAAATCCAGAGAGCCCAAAAACTCCTAAGGAGAAAAAATTTTTTAAACTGTACACCTTGTCACATTACTGTGAACTTTCAGAACACCAAAGAAAAACAGATCTTAACCAGCGATTAGATTGATAGCAGATTTCTCAGTAGCAACAGAAACCAGAAGATAACAGAATAATATGTTCAATATTCTGAGAAAAAAAGACAACTGCTAACCTAGAATTATATCCAGTAGAATTATCTTCAATGAACAAGGGCAAAATAAAAGCATTTCGGGTGAGAAAAAACCTGAGTTTACCACACATCACACTTATTAAAGGAAATTCTATAGAGCTTACTTCAGGCACAAGGAAAACAATGCAGAAGGAAGATCTGAGATATGCAAAGAAATGGTAAGCAAAATATTTTTACACATGCAGGTGGCTTTAAAAAACATGATGTCTAATTCATAGAAGGAAAACAGGATAGAACTAAAGTAGTGATTAATAATAGCTTATAAATTGGGAGGGGTGTGCCAACTTAAAACATCCTAAGGTCTTTGAATTATTCGAGAGGAGAGCAAAGATATTTACTTGTTTGAGACTTTGTTTACAAGTTATAATACAGTAGAAAAATCACCTTACAATATACATAGTGTATGACTCCAAATAAGAGAAAAAGACATGTGCCCAGGTGTATTCACACACACTCCAAAAGAAGTTTCTTTTGTTAAGTTTTTGACATTTTAATCTTCATCATTTGCCATTCTTATTCATGGTAAACAGTATGTTATAACTTTTCATTCTGAGTTTAACTTTAAAGGGTTCTTTTCTCATAAGAATCCCTTTCAGCTTTTTACGGAAGCATCCCTCCAGGTTGGTTTTACATTTTTTTCTGCTAGGCATTCCAGTTGCACCCTGTCTGGGATCTTTTCTTGGGGAGGAGGCAAAGGTTAAGGGGAATAAATTTCTAGTTTTTGAAATCCCAACGTCACATAAATGCTCCAGATTTAAACTCCAAACTCCAAACTCATGAAATGCAGTTCTAGGATTTTAAAATTTCATTGGAGTTAAATAATTTTCATTTTCACCCAGAAATGGGATAAGCTTCCTCACTTGCTTGTCCACTGGGTGTTTTACATTGTCCCTAGTCCACTCTTTTCGTGAGCTGATGTCTCTCTGGGACAATGGCTTTTTGTAGCATATTCAGTACCAGCTCCCACCATGAGCTATTCCAGACCCTTACCTCCTGTCCCTATACTTTCAGGCCTCAAGTTACAGAAACTAACGTTTTGCCCACACCTAAGATGACCAACTCTCCTGGTTTGCCTTGGACCTGGTCTCCAAGAATTTGGGGGTTTTCAGGGCTAAAACCAGGAAGGTGCCAGGCAAACCAGTTGATTAGTCACCCTACACTCCAGCCCTGACACCCGGGGGCGGAGAAGAATCTGTTCAACAAGTCACTGCTGACTTTCAGTTTATTTTGATTTCTGGCCTCTTGGGATTTCCCTTCATTTCTTGAGTTTAACTGCACATTGAACTCAAGACATCAAGTTATTATCCAGTAATGCTAGCTGTTTGTGGTCAGTTTTCCGGTTACAGATGACCACCATTTTGCCAGCTCACAAAGTAACATTTTCTAACTTTTCATCAGTACCAAAGTGAAGTTGGAGGATAAAAGTCACAGTCAGTTACCCTCTGGATACAGGGTGCTGCAGTGGTTCCCAAAGTTATGTGACTTTCTGCCCCACCAACTGCCCCACAGCTCTCCCTTGCTCTAGGCCCTGTTTCTCCGACCTTGAGAAAGTTCTAGAATTCTCTAGGCAGGCCTAGCTTCCTGTAAGGCCTAGAAGAAAAATTCTCCCCCTCACAACTTGAACTCCCGGAGCGAAGGAACGTTTGGCTGTTTTGTTCACTCCTACACCTTGGGTATCCGGCAAATCGCTGACCTAGATAACTATTTCTTGAAAACATGAACGTCTTGAACACCCAGTTGGCCTGCCCTAACTGGTGTTCCTTCCAATCCAGCCCCATCTCCCTCAGACTTGACAGAAAGTAGTCCAAGTTTCTGGACTTCTGATGTCTCCCTCCTTGTTCTCCATATAGGTGTTTCTATTTTCTATTTCTGTTGGCATTTCAATTGATTCTGCGGCCGATGATAGGAATAATCGCCATCGATCGGGCTAATCCTGTGACTTCAGGACGCCATTTTGATCCCAGCGCCTGGACACATTAAAAGTTTGTTTTTAATTTTAACACATATTTGAGAATGCATACTTATGCCTCTAAGGCACTTTTGGGGTGATGCCTGTCTCTGTGGGTCGGTGGGCCCCTTCGTCTGGGGCCGGTGCCTGGGGCGGAGGGTGGGGGGGAGGGGCACGATGCCGGCCCGCGCGCAACCCCTGCGTGCCCCCCGGCCGGCGCAGTCGTGCCCCGCGAGTCCCCCCGCCCCCCACCATGGGGGACGGCGGCGCGGCCGCCCATTGGCTGACGCGTCTTTCCGACGAGCCCCCTCACCCTGCGCAGGAGCCACGTCCGGCGCTCCGGCCACGCCTCAGTCCCCCTGCGCCCCTCGGTCTCGCCAGCAGCCTCGGCTTCTCCTCGCTTGTCCACCTCTGCTTCCTCTGCCCAGTCAAGCGGGGCGGTGGGTACGAGCAGGCCTAACAGAAGCCCCGGTGCCTGAAGCCAGCCTCAGCTCCTTCTCGAGCCCCTCTGTGGGAACACGGGCTGCCGCCATCATGGTGAGTGGACGAGGCCTGAGGGGGTCCTCAGGGTGGCCGGGGCGCTGAAGGGGGCGGGGAAACGGGAGCCGAGAGCGGGGCCACCCGGCTTTCCTGTACTTGGGCCCGGCCTGAGGGCAAGGGGGAGGCGGTCCAGTACGGCCTACAGGGCGTTGAGGGCTGGCGGAGGGGCAGGAGGCCTGGCTGTGGGAAGGGAGTGCCCGGGGCCCCGCCCAGCACGTGCAAGCCCCGCGGCCATCCCACCACTCAGCCAGGGTGTGGAGGGGCTTCCGGCCTCCGCCGGGGACTGGGGGGCGGGGACCCCGCTCCGCCCCACCCCACCCCACCCCAGAAGCCTCTCTTCCCGCGCTTATTCTGAGGAGCCAGGCGGTGAGGCCTCCGCGAGATGGCGGCGTGCCTGCCGAGCACCGCGTGTCGTGGCCTCAGGCGTGCCTGCGTGCAGATGCGGAAGCCGGGCCCGAGCCACCTCGGGAGGCGGGGCCCCACGGGTCCGGCTCGGGGCTGGGGTCGGGCTTCCTGGCGGGAGTTTGGGGGCATGTCGAGACCTGGAGAGCTCGAGCCCGCGGTGCTCCTGGGGCAGCCTTGTGCCTGCGCGGTGGCAGCAGCGGGGCCGCGGGGCGGAAGCTCACCCGACGCCATCATTTCCCTACGAGGTAGGCGCTGTCCACGCCCCTGAGCGGCCGCAGGTGGGGGAAGTCTAGCAGTTTTTAACCCGGGGAACACTTTTCCCGAAGAGAAACCAGAAACCTTCAACAAAATGTCCCTAGAGTATTACATGCTCTGTTGGGTGACATTTATGTGAGTTTTGTTAAGTGCATTTAGTTGATTTCACCACCTCAGGGGTACAGCTCTGAGAACACTTTTGACCAACCATCAAGTCACAGGTGTATTATATATGTGTAGTTGTCGGTAGTGTAATAACTGTTATCTTCTGTATTTTTAGAGGCAAAGGGAGGAACTTTATATACAATTTATTAGAACATATAAATTTTAAAGTAAAAAATTGTGATTGTATGTAACTAATAATTATGTCATGTACGTATCCATATCAATAATTAATAATCTGAGTTACTGTAATTATTTCCAACTTTGTTCTCTCCTCTTTTTAAAGGAAAAGGGGGGAAATGCTAATAACTTCATTGATTTTTTTCCTGATACAAAACTAATACGTTGGGCTTACCTGGTGGCGCAGTGGTTGAGAGTCCGCCTGCCGATGCAGGGAACACGGATTCGTGCCCCGGTCCGGGAGGATCCCACATGCCGCGGAGTGGCTGGGCCCGTGAGCCATGGCCGCTGAGCCTGCGCGTCCGGAGCCTGTGCTCCGCAACGGGAGAGGCCACAACAGTGAAAGGCCCGCGTACCGCAAAAAAAAAAAAAAAAAAAAGTTAACTCATTGGAAGGTAATCAATGTAAGAAAGTAGAGGTCCATCTTAATCCCAACATTTAACCACTATTGAAGTTTTGATGTACATATGCCCTTACAGATTGTTTTCAAGCATGTATTGCATATATACAGGTACATTTTATTTTATAAAAATTTTACCGTGCTATATAATACTATCTTACAACCTGTATTCTTCACTTAGTGTAGTGGGCCTTATTCCAAAGAGAAATTTAAAATAATTTTGAATATATACTTAGTTATTTTACCAAAAATTATATATTTCTATACTACCATTACTTAATTTTACCAATTCCCTTGTAATGAATAATTTGTTTACGTTAAAACAATACCATAATGAGTATGTTTGTGCAAATGTTTTGGCATGCTTATTCTGTTAATAACTTGAAATAAATTGCCAGGAGTGGAATCACTGGGTGAAAAGGTTATGCCCATTTTATAACGATTTTGAATTATGATACATTTTTCTTAGTAACTCTTGATAAAGCACGTACCAGTATGTATTCCCACTGGTGGTGTGTAGTGTGACCCCTTCTCCACACACTTTCCAATGAAAGGTATTGCAGTTTTTAAAGTTGCCAGTCTAATAACTGGAAAATATTTCACTGTGTTGATGTACTTTTTCTTTTGTTTATCATTAGTGAAGTTGAAGTTTGTCATTAGCTTTTTCCATTTCTTTTTTTTTTAATTCTTAATCCACCTTTCTGTTTGCATATTTATCTTTTCTTGGTGATTTATAACAACTGTATATTAATACATTAGTCATATAGGAAAAAATTTATAGGTGTGATAAGGAGAGACCCTTATTTCTAATTTTAATGTAAATTACTACCATGTTTCACTTTAAGCTTGATGATAGCCTAGATTTAGATCAATAGAAAATAAGATGTTTTTATTTTACTTGGGTTTTTTAAAAATTAAGAAATGGATGCTGTATTTTATCAAATGCTTCTGCAGTGGTGAATTACAGTAACATATTTCCTAAGAATGAACCATCCTTGAATTTACAGTGTAAACTGTTCTTAATTGTATATTTTTTTGTATGCTGCTAGAATTTTGCATCTCAGTGTTGGGGGCAGGGGTGGACCATCTTAACCAGATTTTGCTATTTAGATGGTATTAGTTTTATTAAATGCATTGAGAAATATTCTTCTTTTCTCTGAAAAATTTTTTAAAACATTCGAATTTTCCTTCTCTTCCACTCTCTCTCCTGTCTACCGTTGTTTCTGTCTAGGTGCGCCGCCTCTTAGCACCCCACTTGCCCTCCACACACAAATTACCTGTTTCTTCACAGTTTGAGAAAACTCCCAGTGAAACTGACCCAGGAATTGAGTGCTCTTTCTTTTCTTAAGATTGTCTTTAAAAGTTCATTTCTCTGGGAAGTTAGTCATATCATCAAGATTTCCAAACTTAACTCCTACAGAGCATTCTAATCTGTACTCATATCCCGTTTTTTCAGGACTAATGTGTATTTTTGTATTCTTGCCTTTTCCTTGCTTAGCTTTCCCAGGATTGTTTGTTTATTGTTTGGATTCCCCCTGCCCCCCAGAGTCCATTATTTGATTTACTTAAAGGGTTTTATTCTGATTTTCATTTACTATTTCCTTAATAGAATTTCCTTTTCTCTTTAATAACTACTTCCTTCTGTGGATATGACACTGATGACTGCAAATTATTTCAGTTTGCTTGCATGAAGATATAATAATTGAATAAAATGTCAAAGAGCTGACATCCCAGAAGCTTTAGTAATGATAAAGGTTTTTTTTCCAGCTTTTAGTTATCTTTGTCATTTGGTAATCCAGATATAAAAGGGAATTATTACTGTGAATAGCAGTGACGAGAATTGTGTATATGATGGCCTCCAAGTTCACCCCTACTTAATATTCCAGAATTACTCATTTCAGAACCCATCAACTCACTTGAAGGTATAATTAAGAAAAATAATTATTTCTTTCATTTAATTTACATGCAGTTTATTTTCTACATGCTGTTGGTAGGTAAGATGAATTCTTCACCAAACTTTTTGCTTAAGAATTCATTTGTGAAGTATTTTTAGCAATAGTTTAGAAGTAAGCAAAGGTTGTGTGTGGTTCTGGATTTGTATATATAAGTTATAACTGTATGTAAATACACGCACAGGCAAAGTTTTAAAATCCCTATTGTTCAGGCGTCTTAAAATGGAGTACTTTCCTTACTTTAGCTTTGAGCACCATCTGCTGGCTCAGGATTAGGACGGACATAACGATGCCTTCCTTAAGACATTATGACACTAGTGAAATGATTTGATCAGTTTTATACTTAATACCTCAATTAAGCAGACAGTCAATTTGTACAACCCAACCCAAAACCAAACTTTCTATAATATCTAATGGCTTTTTTCTTTTTCGCAAATTACTGTTTAGTTGTCTCAGACATCCATTTTACTTTTGTAAATAGGATATAAGAATTAGAACTTCCGGGCTTCCCTGGTGGCGCGGTGGTTGAGAGTCTGCCTGCTGATGCAGGGGACATGGGTTCGTGTCCCGGTCCGGGAAGATCCCACGTGCCACGGAGTGGTGGGGCCCGTGAGCCATGGCCACTGAGCCTGCGCGTCGTCCGGAGCCTGTGCTCCGCAATGGGAGAGGCCACAACAGTGAGAGGCCCGTGTACCGCATAAAAAAAGGAATTAGAACTTCCCTCTTCAATTCTGGCAACACTATCACAGGTTTCTCAGCTGTGACCCTGTGCAAATTTGGGGCCAGATAATTCTTTGTTGTGGGAGGCTCTCCTTTGCGTTATACGATGCTCACTGTATCTCTGGCCTCTGCCACCCAGATACCAGGTACACCCCTCAATTGTGACAACCAAAAATGCCCCCGGGCCACAAAATCTTCCCCGGTTGAAAATCAGTATATTATCATAACTCTTTATAATCTGGCACAGTTTTCTGGCCTAATGTTATACCTCTAATTTAAAATACATTTATCCATTGTGGTTCACAGACAGCTAATATTATAAATAGTTTGTCAGATAAAAAAGTATCCAAAGTTCATCCACAAACGAACGGGAAATTGAGAAGGAGAAAAAGTCTATAAGAATTTCAGAACCACTATTTTGTTTTATTCCTGTTTTGGGTTTTTGAATGTGAGCTAATTGAAAGAGATTGGTAAATTGTCTGTCACGAAGGGAAATCTAGTCAAATTTCTCGATAGTTCAAGGTACGTGACTTATGTAATATAGTCCCATTTAGAAAAATAATAAAATTATAAAACATTTAAAAATAGAAAAGCTTTAGAAATAGTTTTTACTTTCTCTGATTTTATTGTCTTGGAATATCACTGTACCATAGTTAAAGGAAAGAATCAGGAACTATTCAAACAAACACTGAATAGCAAGTATGAACACAAATTAATAGAGAAAAGCCCAAACACTCAAATTTGGTAATTTAACAATTTTGATTTCATAGCTAATTAGTACAGCAGCTTGTAGAATCTTAAATTTATCAGTAATTTCTAACACTTAACAAAGTAGGAACTCTACCTGCTTTTCATTATTGTAACTAATTTCTATAAAAATTATTTTGCTTATCTTTTAAAAAAATATGTATCAGTTGGTTTCTTTTGTCCTTGCTTTTGTTTTCCTTTATAAGCTGAAGTGTAATAGCTGTATCTCTCTCTTGCAGCCTTTTGTATTTACTACTTATAATCAATAGGCACTTCATAAATGAATTTCAAATGAGCAGATGTGCCATAAACTAGTTTCCTGAGGTTCCAACTCAAGTTAGTTGTTAATTAATAGAGTATCTACAAAATAAGTACATAAATCATAAAAGCAGGAAAGAAACCTTTCTTTAACCTATTGAAAATCAGATACCAGGATGCTAACCGTATTGGCATACCACTTTATAGTTTACAAAACGAATTCACAGATGTTATCTCACTTCATTCTCAAGTTTTCCAAGAGATAAACAACTGCCAAGTAAGTGATTTATAACTTAGTAAGGTACACAAATGTCTGACTAAATCAATTTTTAGATCTCCTGGCTAAATCAGTTTTTGTTTCCGAAATATGTATTACCAGTAAATTCTGATTCAGAAAAATCTACATTAATCTTAGTGTGGGAAGCCTAACGACAGAGTTCTGACCAGAATTCAGAAAAATAATAAGTTTCTTGTGTGGGTCTCTGAAAATAAAGATGATATCGTTTGTATCTATCAGCCCCTTGTGAAAATTAGAATTATCAGTAGGACTTATTTGGTATTATTCAAGAAGAAAAACATTATTTTAAAGATGCTATGAACACCCTACCATTAGGGAAAAGGATTATAAACCCTTTTTTTTTTAAGCAGGAGCTATGATACGTGAGCAAATGATGTTTTCATGATCCATTTCCAAAGTAAAGCAGGCATACTAACACAAGGAGTGTTAAAATTATAAAGTCCATGTTAGTTTTGGTGAATAGGAAGATGAGGCAAAACAAATTGGTTTAAAACTTTGTTTCCTTTTTGATGCAACTTTTAAAAAAAATTGGTTATCTTTAAAACCATACTTTTGAATAAGGTACTCAGAAAAATGAGAATTTGCTTATTGACATACAACAGGATGATTTTAGTAACTTTACTTTTTACAAAGCTGAACTTTCTAATTACTTAACCGGTTCACGTAGTATTTCACAAACTCAATATAAAATCAGTATTCTGCCACAGCACTGGACCGGGGTAGTGGTGAGTGACACTGGCTTTGAGAAAGTACTATATACCCTTCTGTTAAAATTTCATGATGATCTACTCTGATTACCCTAGACCTTGAGCCTGAACTAAGCTATATTGATGACTAATTTACAATGAAAGTAATTTATATGAAAATATTTTGTATTTTAAAAACATAAATTATATTTCATATCATCCGTCATTTTAGCCTGTATGCCTAGTGGTGATATCTGCTTTCCAAATTACAGTCTGCTGCAGATCCTGACACTCCAAACTCAACCATCTCCAGAGAGGCCAGCACCCAGTCTTCATCAGCTGCCACCAGCCAAGGCTATGTTTTACCAGAAGGCAGAATCATGCCGAACACTGTTTTCGTTGGTGGAATTGATGTTAGGGTATTGTATTCATGTTTCATTTATTTTTAAAAGTATTTTGTGAATAGTGGGATTTGGGCCCTGTTATAAGGCTTTTTTGGGGGATTGTTTTTATGTTTAACCTAATAGGGACTAAAAATATCTTTGACAAAGAACTACAGGTAGTTTGGGGATACATGGAGGAGATACTTCCACATCATCAAATCTTCTTTATAGTATAATTGAAAATTTTGAATGTTGAATTTTTAATCTTGAAGTCAAATTTTTCTTCATAGATGGATGAAACCGAAATTAAAAACTTCTTTGCTAAATATGGTTCAGTAAAAGAAGTGAAGATAATCACGGATCGAAGTGGTGTGTCCAAAGGGTAAGTGAAACATATGTTCAATATAAACTATAATAAATATCTGAACTATAGTATCTATAGAGTTTCAGAAAATAAAATTTCAAATCTGGTATTATAACATTTGTATAAATGTAATTTGTTACTTTGTAATTCCTTTCATGTAGAAGATAAAAGTTTGCTGCCAGCTCTTTTATTTAATCATTTGCCTAGTGTTTGTATTTAAATGTTTCCCATCTTCATTTGTTTCACTTAAGTGGATTAATCAGTTATATTGAAGAATTGTTTTCTTCACACGTTTCACAGTATCTTAAATTTTAACTATCTTACCATAGATAGTAAGTTAAATTCAGGTTCATAGGTATGAATTTTCTGTTCATCTTTGTGCATTCTAATACAGATGACCGTAGGAAAATAAAACAGTAGTATTTATAGAGGATCTATCATGTACGTCTTACAGTTATTCATCTCAGTATATTCTTCATCCTTTATCATTATTACTTCTGTCAGTTATTTCATGGAATAATGAAGTTTCAAACCGTGTACTGTTACGGTAGTGATTTTATACTCATTTATTTGCCTTTCTAGCTATGGATTTGTTTCATTTTATAATGACGTGGATGTGCAGAAGATAGTAGAAGTAAGTAATCTTCTTTTGGGAAAAAATCTCTTAATTACCTTATGGATGCAGTGTTCAGTATTGTTTTGAGTTCTGAATATTTACTTAGTCTTGTATAATGTATAGAAATAAATATACTTTCTGTTTGAAATCCAGACTTAGAATAATCTTACATAACTTGTGAGAACCTGTTTATTTTTGATTGGGCATCCAGCCTCATGATCCAGAGACAGGAAAGATAAGAGAGAGTAAAGGTTTTTGATCAAATTCCACAACACCTCTCAACATTTGATTAGAGTAGTGAAGGTAAGTAAGGTAGCTTCAGGCTGATAAATTTTGATTTGGTATGTCTTTAGCACTGATGTTCTCCGATAGTAGTAATTTTAGAGAACTTGCATGTTTACCAAAGTCTTGGAAGTAAAGATTTAGACATTGATTCTAGTTTTGTTACTGTTTTATTTTCAGTCACAGATAAATTTCCATGGTAAAAAGCTGAAACTGGGCCCTGCAATCAGGAAACAAACTTTATGTGAGTAAAGAAAGGAATTGTTCTCGTTGACATGTATAGCTTTTCAGAGAACTAAAAATAGGCTTTGTTTTCTTTTCTTTAAAAAGGTGCTTATCATGTGCAGCCACGTCCTTTGGTTTTTAATCCTCCTCCTCCACCACAGTTTCAGAGTGTCTGGAGTAATCCACACACGGAAGCTTACATGCAGCCTCCAACCATGATGAGTCCTATTACTCAGTATGTTCAGGTAAGAATTACCTACATTCCTGTTTTTTGTGTGTATTCTGTTAGAAATCTTATACAATGAGATGGGGGCACCTTAAAAATTAAGCCAGTCTCACTTCTTACCCTCTGTGGAATTACGTCAACAATTTCCATAATAAGTGACAGTATTATTCCTGTTTGAATATTTTTGAGTGACGGGACATCTGTTAACTCCTGTTAGAAATCTGTCATTCTTAGTGTTACTTTTTTTTTTTTTGGCGGTATGCGGGCCTCTCCCGTTGCGGAGCACAGGCTCCGGACGCGCAGGCTCAGCGGCCACGGCCCACGGGCCCAGCCGCTCTGCGGCATGTGGGATCTTCCTGGACCAGGGCACGAGCCCGTGTCCCCCGCATCGGCAGGCGGACTCTCAACCACTGCGCCACCAGGGAAGCCCAGTGTTACTTATTATACTAAGCTAAAATCTGTTTCTATATAGTTTGTAAGCCTTTATCTTAGAACTGATGGCTGTAGCCACATAGAATATATCTTTTTTTTTTTCCCAGATAACTCCTAGAATATTTGAAGGCAGCTTTCCTCATCTGTTTGTTTGGTTTGTTCTTTTCTAGGGTCAGCTATTCTTTATTTGCAATGATTTCCAGATGCCTTCTCATATAGATTGTTGATTTCTGGATGTATTATGGTTCTAGAATGGATGAATTTCTGGTGACTTACCTATATTTGTAAACTCTATGAGTTTCTGGCATATAATTTGTCTCATCTTGGTTACTTTAATATTTGAAGTGGGGTTTGGAATACTTACCTCCCATTGATAATATTTATTTTCTTCTTAGTTCAGTTTACTTTCTTCAGTTTAAAAGACATTTTATTTTTAGGAAAAGAAAGAAGCAAAATAATAGTGAAGTAGTTCTGCAGTGTCTCTCATTTGTTTACATTTTCCATCTACCTGAAGTGTAGGATATATCTTTTTATACTTTTCTTACTTAAAACACAGATAGAAGAAAAGCCCTACTTGTTCCTAACATTTACCATGAGGTATTATTACCTATTCTGGTATATTTATGTATGCTACTACCTAGATATTTTCAATCAATAAATACCTTTTGAAAGATATAATACAAAGACATTGTATTGTCTCTTTTCTAGTTTGGGGTAATAAACTGCCCTTAACTTTTAGAAGTGAAATACAGAAAGAGCCAGAAAGTCTGTAGGAGGATCCCACGTTACCCCGAAATACTGTCAAAGGAATACAAAACTGCTTAAAAGTATTTTTACAAAAAAAGAGAACACATGTATTAATACAACTCTAACATGGAAATCTATTCTAATAGAGTCTTATCATGTAAGAAAGAACTTCTGGATGGGAATAAATATACAGATAAGGTAAACTTAGGCTGGCAAAATCAGTCACTCACCTTATTTATCTCTTCCTTCTCCCAGCCCAAAAGACTAACATTTGACAGAGAATACTTATTTCTTCATGAAGCCAGTCACTCAAATAGAATCTTGCATTGTATATGAAAAAACTAAGATTTCTTTATTTTCATATTTTTTTTACATTGGGAATAACATTCCTTCTTTCTGATTTTTAAAAATACATCTCGTTCATTCATTCTTTCTGTAAAATTTATTTTCAGGCTTATCCTCCTTATCCAAGTTCACCAGTTCAGGTTATCACTGGATATCAGCTGCCTGTTTATAATTACCAGGTAATTTAAGAGGGATCAAAATGATTTACATTGGAATATTATTGAGACCTTTATTTATGTAAATTTCCCTAATAGTTTGTCATTTAAAGTAGTTGAGTGTGCTTAAAATTTAAGAAAAAAGTTGGAATTAGTCTAGAATTAGGGCTTCTCTATTACTTAGAAATAAGGGAATGAACTTAGAAGCTTTTGACAGGAATGAGTTTAGGAAGAAGCTTCCTCTTGTACAAGATTTGGTGTCCCCTTCTGTATTTCAACATGTATTCTTCATCTTTTGTGTCAAATAGCTGAAACATCCAGGCTGACTTTTATGAGTTTTTCTAATGGCATAGGTTGAAATAAAATGATTACTCAGTTCTTAAGAGCATTGAATTCCAATTATGTTTGATAGTGTTTATTTTAGCTGGCTGCTACAATAGTAGTTCTCTGAATTTCTGCCCATGGATATGACCATATCTATGGTAATATATTCAAAGAACTGTATGTTTGAGTTTTCCTGTAGACCAACTCCAGAAAATTGAGAAAAAGATGGAGTTTATATATGAAAGTAACAAAGTCCTTAGGTATCAGAAACAGAAAGTACTTTATTCTTCCATTTTGTTTCTTTTATTATAACAAGGTCAAGGAGCCAGCATGACAGATACCTCAACATTGTCTATCTCATATCTTTGTGAAAATGTGAAGGTATATTTAAATAATTATTTCCTTTTTTTCCTAAGATGCCACCACAGTGGCCTGTTGGGGAGCAAAGGAGTTACGTTATTTCTCCGGTAAGGTGAATTAGCGAAACATGTACTTCCTATTTTAGAGTTTTTTACTGTTTAACTATTATATATTTTAAAGTATTTTACTGTTCAACTATTATATATTTCTTGACCTTTTGCAATATCAAGTATACCTAGAAATATTTTAAATGCTCTTTTACATTATGTGTTATGTTTTATTTCTTGACAACCCAAGTATATACTCCCATGGGAGAAACTGTGCTTTTTGTTTCTCAGGTTGTTGTGTGTGTACTTAAGCAATGGCTGCCCTGCATACAACAAGTGCTCAGTTACTTGTTGATAGAATATGTAACCAAGAAAGGTAGTTTTAATAACTATGCTTATTCTAACTCCAGGGATTTAGAATTAGTATTGAATCTGCCTCTAGTTTTCTTGCCATAAAAATTGTGATGAAGAGAAGCAAAAATGTTTTGCTGTCAGTACTGTTATATGTTATATAAGAAAAGGAAAAAAACAAGAGAGGGTGCTACCTCTAAAACACCTGAGCCTTTGTTACCTTCTTTCATCAAGATTGGATATTCGAAGGATATAGTATGAGCTGAAATTCTCAGGCACTAGGAGATTCCCTTCTCATTCCCTTACTATATGTTGGAGTTTCTTTTTCTTAGGGAAATTGTCCTAATTCTGATTGTGTTGACATTTCAAAATAAAAAATTGCCTTATTGCATTTCAACTCTACAGTTTGAAATAGTTTCTGAAATAATGTAATTGAACTTCACAATCCACATTTAGACTTTCAGTGTCAGCTCACCATTTTGAAGAATAGATTTAGAAATGTATCTAATGTACATCTCTTTAATTACACTTTTATCATTTTAAATGTAGACTTATACAGCCGTTAACTACCACTGTAATGAAGTTGATCCAGGAGTTGAAGTTTTGCCAAGTGAATGCTCAGTTCATGAAGCTACTGCATCCTCTGGAAATGGCCCACAAAAGGCAAACATCTAATTTTGCTTATTAATATTTATATTTTTATTGTTTTTCAGGTTTTAATAATGGCCATTTGAGAAGCAAGCATCTTTGCCCAAATTTAAATACGTTACAGAGCTTGAGTCATTGACTAATAACTTTGCAATTTACATAAAAGTTAATGAAATTTTAAGCATCCCCAAACTTTCAGTGTGTATATATAGTTGCTGATTCAGTAGTCCTTCCCTCTGTTCTGTTTTCATTGGGGTTTTTTTGTTATTGTTTTTTAACCATAGTTTAATAAATATTGTATTAACGTGATTTGGTGGAGTGGGTTGTTTTCCTCAAGAATCCTACTCTTCAAAAGAGGAATTAGTATGAATTATATCTACTTTGTCTTTTGCCAATTTAAACATTTATTTAGCTAAATAATAATATACAGTTATTTACAGTATTCTTTCTGTAACATTATATATGGTAGGAGCTCTCAAGAGTGGTGGAGCCACTAGTAATTGAAATATTAAAACAGGCAGAGTTGTTTCTTTTTTATCATTAGAGCAGATCCCTATAATAACAGTGCCCTCACTCTTGAATTCTGTGTTTTCTCGTATGGGTGAGAATATGGAAGTAATTGATGTGATTGGAATGTGCATAATAACATAGGACGATTCCCATTGGAGTATGTGTACTTCGTTCATGTGTTTCTCAGTGGAAAAATGTTGAGAACTACTGAACTGTGGGGTGAAAAAATTCCCAGATTTGTTACACAACTTAAAATTTGAAAAAATATCGAAATAACTTACAGTATAATTATATTACCAAAGTTTAACCTAAATGTTTTTTGAAATGTTGACGTTCACTGTTTTTTATCTAACAGGAAAAATTAAAGAGGCTTAAGCAAGTATCTTAGGGCTTGACTAATTGAGCTTTTTAAATCAGTACTCTATCACTAAGTTTCTGAAATAATTCTTAAATTTGGTACAAAAGTTACACACTAAGTGACATGTGGCACGTATTACAAAATTACCTGAGAATTCTTTAGAAATAAGTGTATGTGTTCATTAAACTTTTTCAAAAAGTTTGTTCCCAGTGAGTAAAAGGAGGAATAGTCTTTACCGAAAACTTCTGTGTTTCAGAAATCTGTGGACCGAAGCATACAGACAGTGGTATCTTGTCTGTTTAATCCAGAGAACAGATTGAGAAGCTCCTTTGTTACTCAAGAAGAGTACTTCAAGGTATGAAAGGAATAGTGTACAGGATAAAAAGCACACTTGTCAGCCATAAAGTATCTTTTTTCTGTGGTATATATATTTTGACACTACATAGAGCATATATCAGTAATTGAACTGTTAGCTTTTGACTGTAACCCAGTAAATCTGTGAGTGAGTTTTAAGTGGCAGTGTATTCTAGCTGCTCAAATCTTGATATAGTGTAGTTTGCCCTTAGGGAAGATAATCTTTAGCAGAAGCCTATACTGTAATTGATAGGGTTCATGAGACTTGAATGAGAATATTGGCTTGACCAAATAGGAAAAGAGAAAATTTTAGAAAGAGAAAGCAAAACTTAAGAGTACGTAGATATTGGACTAAAGAGAAGAAAAGAAATTGATCACTCAGATGATGCTTGAACCAACAGTGTTTTGGGGGGGAGAAAAGAGGTAAAATGAAGTAGTAAAAAGAGCTGAGTAGAAAGAAATGGAAGTTGATTCAGAGTTGGTGAAGTGGAGAAGAATATGGGTGTTTGAATTTAAGAAAGTTCTGGTTTCTGATCCTGGTTCTGTCACCTTGGACAAATCATTTAAATCTTATTAAGGCTCCAGTTTTTACAAGTCTGAAATGAGTCTCTGAGATCCCTTTAAGTTGTGAGTCTCTGAATATGGAAAGGAACCGGTCGCTTCAGTGGGGGAAGAATACTGTGCTTTTTAAGTAAAGGGAAGGTTTTTGTTGTTTTTTGTAACAGGTTTATTGAGATAACGATTTTCATACCCCACAGTTCACCCATTTAAAGTGTGCAATTCAGTACTTTTTAGAATATTAACAGAGTTGTGCAACCATAACGACAATCAATTTTAGAATATTTTAATCACCCCCAAAATAAAGCCCCTGCCCATTAGCAGTCACTCTCCCCCAAACTCTCTAGCCTTAGGCAACCACTAACCTCCTTTCTTTAAGAATTTGCCTATTCTGGATATTTCATATAAGTAGTATAATATGTGACCTTTTGTGAGTGACTTTCACTTAGCGAAATGTTTTCAAGGTTCATCAGTGTTACAGCATGTATCAGGACTTCATTCCTTTTTATTTATGGATCTGCCACTTTGCGTTTATCCATTCATCATTTATTTGATAGACATTTGGGTTGTTTCCACTTTTGGGCTCTGATGAGTAACGCTGTGAACATTCGTGTACAAGTTATTGTGTGGATATACGTTTTTATTTCTCTTGGGTATATATCTAAGAATGGAACTGCTGAATCACATAGTAACTGTTTAACTTTCCAAGGAGCTGCCAGAATTTTTCTAAAATGCACCATTTTGGAACCATTTGTAAGCCATTGCTTTGTATCTTAAAACAGGGAAAGGAGAATAGCTTTTTCCATCTATGAATGGAAATTGGATAAAGCTTAAAGTGTTTTTAAAAGGAATACTTAGGCGTTCCTTTAATGCAGAAGGCTAGAGCTGTAGCAGAGTTAAGTTCTTAACCCCCTTCTCACTGGGGAGTAAACCCATTCATTTAAAGTTGATCTTTGTTCTGTTGTTTCGTTCTGCATAGGACAATTTAAAAGGAAAGAACTGGGAGCTGTAGGACAGCTTACTTTTGCCCAAGGTTCTGCAGGTTAAATAGGTAGTACTAAAGGATTTGTTTGCAAAGCAGAAAATCTTTAACCAGCAAGTCTTTAAACTTGAATTTTTACCTGGTATTAAAAGTTTCTCTTTGAACCTTCCAAAATTTTCTGCTTCTCTGAGCTAAGAGTGAGAAGTTGTGTAGCATATCTAGATCTACTTTGATTAGCTAAATGTTGTTATTGTTGTTTTAATTGAATTAGAATGCACTGAGGCGGGATATACACTGTTGCCATGATAAATTCCAGCTCCTTCATAATCTTTCATATCCTGCCTGATCTCTGAAGATACTTGAGTTTGTGACCAGTTTTCTGGGCTTTAACCTAAATAGAATATTACCCTGTTAACAGATTACATAATTTCCAGAAGTCACCCTTCTTTATGTGACAATGGAATTTAATCCCTAGGAACAGGGCACAGTTAAGCTAAAAGTGTAGAGAAGAAATACTATTATTATGTTATTGCTGGTTTACTCAGCTCCATTCCTCTTTGTAAGGCCTCATTTCTTCTATCTGCACATCTGCAAGCAACATAAAGTGAAAGGAAATTTTTGCATATATTTTTATTTTTCTATTCATTTCCTAAAAAATTATATATCGGGCTTTCCTGATGGCGCAGTGGTTGAGAGTCCGCCTGCCGATGCAGGGGACACGGGTTTGTGCCCCAGTCTGGGAAGATCCCCACGTGCCGCGGAGCGGCTGGGCCCGTGAGCCACGGCTGCTGAGCCTGCGCGTCCGGAGCCTGCGCGTCTGGAGCCTGTGCTCCGCAACAGGCGAGGCCACAACAGTGAGAGGCCCACGTACCGCAAAAAAAAAAAAAAAAAAAAAAATTATATATCTTCATTACAGGTTAAGAATATGCCTTTAAATATGCCAAAACTTCTATCTTTTAACCTGAAAGCATAGGGTTTCAGATTGAAGTGGATTACTCTTCTCGAGCCATGATTTCTGTCAGATGTATTTTAGTAAAAATAGGACTTTTAAAAATCTCATGTGCTTTTCACCAGCTGTCTTTTTGGGACATCACTGCCAAATCATGAGTTAATGTACATAAAAGGGTATTGATTCTAAGTCCTCTTTTTCTGAGTTACTGATACTTCTTTTTTAACTAAACTGTTGAATAAAACTGGTCATTGGTACATTGGTTATCGCAAAGTTCAGGAATGCTTCCCCAAAAGGATCACTTTTCTTTCATTATTTATAGCGTTTAAACCCAAAATAAATGCTTTTTTAAGTACAATATTTTTCAACTGTCTTAGGTGATAATGGTAATAGGAATTTTCAGTGAAGTAAAATGGAGTATTCTGTCTTTTCTAGGATAAACGAGTTCATCACTTCAGAAGAAGTCGGGCAGTGCTTAAGTCTGTTTGATCCTCTGCTAACTTTCTAGTCTCACAGGAAGTTGGAGGTTTTGAGTAGTAAGAAGAGACTGAAAGTTTTTCCCACTATTTTAGAGATTTAATTCTGAATTTTGATAAATCACACTTAGACTTTCTATACAAGTTATATTAGATTGCCTAGTTTTATTTTACATTAGAACTGTTTTTCATTAGACATTTACTTAGAAACTGGTTTTGTGTTGAATATATGGTTAAAAGTAAAAAAAAAATTGAGACTGAAAGGAATAACTTTAAGATTTATCTGTAAGGATTTTTTTAATTGACATTTTAAGAGTTTAAAAGCAAATGCTGATTTCCAGAAAAATTGTTTTAGAAAACCTATTTTGAAAGGTCAGAATTTTGATTAACTACAAGCACTTCACTTCTCCAACAAGTACCTATGAACAGTACAGTATCTACAATATTGTGCTTTTATGATTTGTCTAGAAATTTACCACAAAAGCAGAGTTTTTAAAACTGCATTTTTAATCAGTGGAACTCAGTATATAGTTGGCTTTATTGAAGTTTTCCTTATCTAAACCCAGTGAAACAGATTCTAAACAAATAGTCCAATCAGTGGGTCTTACATTTATTAGTTCAAAATATTTAATCTTATCTAGAATCCACACATAGAGGTATCTGATTGGGATGGTAACTAGGATAACTAAAATTCTGGGCCTAATTTTTTTTTTTAAAGAATCCAAAACAAACTAAACTTTACTAGGTACATAAGCTTCTCAGTGAGTTACCATTCTCCTTTTTTTCTTTTACTTTTTTTTTCCTTGAAATGATAAATTCAATGGCTGTGTCTTAAATTGTGCAAAATGTTGGTATTAAAGAAGGCTGAAACTTTTTTTATGTCACTTAAAAGTTAATCAGAGTATCTGAAAGGAATAGATTTTATGAAAAACATTAAAATATTAGTTATTTGTTAAAGAACAGGTCGATTTTTATTTTTGTTTTTTAGCTTATTATATTTTCTTTTTTAAAGTAAAATATGTCCAGGAGAATCGAATTAGTTTTGGCGTTTCTAAACCACAAAAGTTGTTGAGTAATACGCATAGCCCAAAAATATACTAGCGTTGTGTTAACAATCCATTTTTAGATTAGCTAGGCTCCTGGTTAGACATTGTAAATCGTGACAAACAACTAGAGATCCAGAGCCCCTTTGCTCTACCCACAGTCTTGCTTTTCCAGTCTGTAGCACCATTCTTCCAGGAGGTTTGCTTTTAGAATAGGTGATGTAAAGTAGAGAAGTAACAATATAAGCAGTATGTGGGCTAATAAGCCTTGGAAGGGTAGCAATGGGATAATACCTTTCTAAGGGAAACACTTGTATCAGCATCATTTGACCTGCCGTGGACATGAGTTTAAAGTGGCTTACTGGCTTTTCTTTCATTGGCCTGCCCCTTCACTAAAACATGGAAACTCCATTTATCCTTATCCTAATGAAGCTTCCATGGGCCATATCATCAGTGCCCATTGTTTTATAATCCCTAATAATTTTCATTCTGAATCTGAAGGGAGGAGTCTTTTAACTTGAGGGTCCCCAAGAGAGCTTTCTTAGGCCTCAAAATTTGAAAGTGCCCTGAAATTTGTTCTTTTTAAAATTCTTTGTACTTTTTTTTGTGTGTGCTATAACATTCTTACACATATTATTCTGTGATTAAATCTCCAGGTTACTGTAAATGATACCTATATTCTAAAGAGCCAATTCTGATTATCCCAATATGACCTTAAGAAAAGGAAGGAAATAAATTTTTGTCTGCTGTTTTGTTGGACTGAAGTATTTAAAAGAGTGAGGTAGAAAGAAGAGACAAAATCCTGAACCTTTCAAAATGGAAAATTAATTTTAAACTTAAAAGTGTGTTCCTATTACCTATGCTCATACTGTCTTTGCATAAATGAATAAATAGAAATAAAACCTTTTTTCAAAAGCGTTTTAACCTGCTTACTTATGTTATCTTAAGAAAATGGTGGGGATTTGGGTGGGTAGTATGTGACAAGATTTAGATCCTTGAAATTCAGGAGTGTAAATATTGTTCAGTTTCTTAATCTAGCCGAGTTCGTTTATAAAAGCACATTTTGGTACATTGTATTTTTGCTGCTCTCTCATGAAATTAAGAGATTTTCATGAGAAAATAATTTCTCTTAGTTGAGTTGGAGATAGTTAACAGTGGGTTCCAGTGCAGTGCATCAGCAGAGCAGTGCCTAGTAGGAATGCTGGAGAGTCAGGTATATGACTGCAGTCCCATGGCCAAGGTCCCTCTCTGTAAACAACTTGGACTTTATAAACACTTCGTTGCACACTTTTGGTCTAATCTCTGTGACACTATTATTTTGGGGAATTGCAGTTGTTGATAATAGAGCCTAGATTTTTCATATTGCATGTACTTCATGAAAAAGAGTGCCTTCTGAATCACCAAAGATTAAATTTTGATGTTTAAAGTATAATTTGCTGACGATTAGTAGTACTTAAATGTGTGTATACTCATACGTATATACTAAGCATTATCCAGATTATTTGATTAGTTCTGATCAAGCTAAATTACAGTTTTTAACATTTTGAGACCCTAAAACTAGACTATATATTTTAAAACAGTGGCTTTAAATCTACTTGATAATTTAAGCATATTTGCAGTTGAGGATTACCACAAAATTCTCAACACAAAGCCAAGTCTTTGGGATTGAAAAAAATTTCATAGAACACCTTTTTGTAAAAAGTTGCAAGTTACGGCAAAATCAAGCAACTCCAAAAAGTTTGGTCACCTCTGGAAGTTTATTCTGCATGCTTTCTTTTCTTTTCCTAGTAAGAGCATGTTATCTTTGTAATTGTTCAAAATAACTATTCATTATTGATTAGCACCCTTAAATTGCAAGGAAGTCATTGAGTTTCAAAAATAAATACTCCATTGCAGTTCCCTGTAGTTTATAAAGCCCTGTACCTACTTCTCTAAAATTCTCTTGCTTGTCTTTAAAGGTAAATTCATAAAAATGGGCTGCCACATTGCTTAATCGGTTTGCCTGCTTTCATTGCCATTGGTTGAGGGTAATTAGCAACAGCGATAAGGCAGCATGCCACTCTGCTTTCACAAAGAAGTATTAGGGTGGGGGACCATAAGGCAGAGAAAAGCTTCCCATTGACCAAATCTTACAAATAGGCCCAGCTGTTGAGTGTGATCATTTGGAATCCCTGAAACACTTCTAGATGAAGATTGCTCCTGTACATATTTCGATAACTATGTAATCTAGCCCTTCCCAACATTATGTGTAATATGTTTTCTCTGTGTATAACTGAATCTTTTTGAGTCTTCCTCACTACCCATCATCGAAGACTGTAGACAGTACATTTGGTAGTAGAACACAAACATAAGTTCAAACTATAAACATGCGTTTTTGAATGCTCATGCAGAATATTCAGTCTGTATAGCGAAGAAATGATAGGCAATTCTGCATTGCGTTTAGAGTTAAAAACGTGTCCAGTATGGCTGTAGCTGTGGGCCAATCCTAAGAAAATGCAAAAAATTGTCTCTCAATACAGAAACTGAAACTGCCACTGTACAATTAAGCTCTGTGGTAGCTATATTTTATGTTTTTAACTGGTCTGAAAGCTTTCCAGTTGAGTCTCTAGTTCATTTTCCCAAGGCACACGGGGCTTTGTATCATACATGCACGTCTATTAAGGCTGCGTGCCAGGAATTGCCTTTTCTCATATGAAATTCCCAGATACCAGTTCACTATACCTTTAACAATAGAACAAATGCTTGTATTACTGGGATATTGAAGTCATGAAAGCTCTATAAATTTGAAGCAATAGTAACATTTCAAGCCGTTCAGAAAGTTGAAGGTTTTAATCCTTAATCCGTTCTTTACAAAAAGCAAATCTAGCAAAAGTACATTAAGGCTCTAGTCACATCTGTTACCTTTCTCCAAAAGAAAATGAATAGAGACATGCTGTATTCTGGCTCAGTGTTGGGTGAAACTATTTACTATAATAGAAGAAAGGCAGGGCTGGCACTCAACTGATCTGTGCTGGTAAAGCCAGATCAGCTGTTTCCAGTGGGCTGGTCCCCTCTGCCCATGCACACGTGTTAAACATTTTTAATATTAGCAACTGAGCCCCATCCTCCAGAATAAATCTGGCTGGACCAGTGAGAATGGGGAGGGGTAATTTAAATTACAGAGGCCATTTTCTCTTTGTTTTTGCCTAAGCTAGACCCCCTTCATAGTCAAGTCTGAACAACATTAAAATAGTATACCTGGTAAATGAGAAAAGTTTAACTGCACTTTCTTTCTTTCTGAAACAGGGCATGGTTGCTGCTCATTATTCTGATTGGTGGTGTGTCTGTCTTTGACAAAGTAAAAACCCATACACTCAGTATCCAAGGTTTTATCAATGATTAGGTCAACCTCATATTTAACAGGTCAAGTTTCAGTGATCCCAGTCTCACAGGGAAGTCAGAATACATCGGAACCATCACCTGGGGTGTTTCTCAGAGATTCAGACTCCTGGGCCCTATGCTCAGATATACTTACTCTGTAGAAATGTGGGCTCAGTAACATGCATTTTTTTAAAAGTCCCTTGGGATTCTTACCTCTGTGACATTCACTTTGAGAAGTACTGCCCCAGATGGAGATCTCAGCATCTCAGGCTACCCCTAGTTTGAGGATAGCTGAATTTGGAGAACAATGCTGTCAAGTCCATTTTGACTCCTTCATAAGGGATTTTGTTGGCTTAATCTTTCCCTGACAAGCGTGTGCCCAGGAGTGCCATTTGTCCTCAGACCAGGTTGACTGGTGAACAGGCTGAAAAGTGGATTGAATGAAGTCTGAAAGCCAAGACTTGTGACCAAAAATGAATGGTAAGAGAGAGTGACTGCAGGAGAAAAGCCGGATGTAGAGGCCAAGTGTAGGCCGAGTGTGAGGGACTAGGCTCAGCTTGGAGGGCAGAGTGGACTTTATGGAGGCTGAGATGCCATACTTCCTGGAGGGTCTTTGGCCCACTTGGCTAATTTTAAAAACATTACCTGGATTTTAGAAAAGTATGGCCTGTCATTTCTCCTATTCCTGCCTTGGAATTAACTAGTATGTCTCATTCTTAACAAGAATATTAATAACACATCAACATTGGAAATAATATGTTAAGTCCCAGAGACAGTCTTGAGCATACTGAAATCTGAATTGTGTTTGTGTATTTAAAAAATTCACTCATAATTCATGTGAAAATGAGTATAGAAATAAGTATACCTTTAAAGAATAATAAAATACCCAAGTTAGCATAAGAATTTACCAATAAATAGCAATTCCCTCAAAAAAAAAGAATACTCCATTAATTTAAAAGTTCCCTATATGCCTTCCCTCATCACACCCTCTTCCTCAACAAGAAGTAACCACTAAATTGAATTTTGATTTAATTATCCACTAAATTGTTGGTTGTTTCTTTTCACATGTTTTTTTAGATGCTTTTAAATTTTTATTTCACTTTTTTGAGGATTTTATTTAAAGACTTCATTTTTTCAGAGTAGTTTTAGGTTCATAGAAAAACTGAGAGGAAGGTACAGAGATTTCCCATATGCCCCCTCACCCCACACATGCACAGCCTCAGCTATCATCCACATCCCCCAACAGGGTGGGACAGTTGTTACGATGGATGGACCTACATCGACACATCATAATCCCCAAAATCCATAGCTTACTTTAGGGTTCACTCTTGGTGGTGTACGTTCTATGGGTTTGGACAAACGTATGATGTGAATTCACCATACAGAGTATTTTCACTGCCCTATAGATCTTCTGTTGCCTATTTACCCCTTTAACCTTACTCCCAATCCCAAGCCCTGGCAACCACTGATCTTCTTACTGTCTGCATAGTTTTGCCTTTTCCAGAATTTCATATAGTTGGAATTTTACAGTATGTAGACTTTTCAGATTGGCTTCTTTCACTTAGGAATATGTATTTGTTTCCTTCACGTCTTTTTGTCTTGATAGCGCATTTCTGATGAATGATTTCATTGTCTGGATGTACCACAGTTTGTTTATCCTTTCACTACTGAAGGCATCTTGGTTGCTTCCAAGTTTTGGCAATAAAGCTGCTCTAAACATCCATGTGCAGATTTTTGGTTTTTTTTTAATAAATTTATTTATTTTTGGCTGCATTGGGTCTTTGTTGCTGCACGCGGGCTTTCTCTAGTTGCAGCGAGCAGGGGCTACTCTTAGTTGCGGTGCATGGGCTTCTCATTGTGGTGGCTTCTCTTGTTGTGGAGCACTGGCTCTAGACTCGTGGCTTCAGTAGTTGTGGCACATGGGCTCAGTAGTTGTGGCTCATGGGCTGTAGAGCACAGGCTCAGTAGTTGGTGGCGCATGGGCTTAGTTGCTCTGCGGCCTGTGGGATCTTCCCAGACCCGGGCTTGAACCCTGTCCCCTGCCTTGGCAGGCGGATTCTTAACCACTGTGCAACCAGGGAAGCCCCCATGTACAGGTTTTTGGGCAGACAGTTTTCAAATCGTTTGGGTAAATTCCCAGGGTACAGTTGCTGAATCATATGGTAAGAGTATGCTTAGTTTTGTAAGGAACCACTAAAGTGTCTTCCAAAGTGGCTGCACTATTTTGCATTCATTCCCACCAGCAATGAATGAGAGTTCCTGCTGCTCCACATCCTCGCCAGCATTTGGTGGTGTCAACGTTCCAGATTCTGGCCATTCTAGTAGGTGTGTAGTGGTATCTTATTGTTTTAGTTTGCATTTCCTTGATGATATATGATATGGAGCATCTTTTCATATGCTTATTTGCCATCTGTGTATTTTCTTTGGAGAATTGTCTGTTAAGGTCTTTGGCCTATTTTTTAATTGAATTGTTTTCTTATTTCTGAGTTTTAAGAGTTCCTCATATATTTTGGAAAACAGTTGTTTATCAGATGTATCGTTTATTTTTACTTTCTCCTCCAGGATGTTTCAGATGTACCTTTTGAAAATATTTTCTACAAGTCTGTGGCTTGTCTTCTCATTCTCTTGAAATTGTCTTTTGCAGAGCAGAAATTTTTTAACAAAGTCTAGCTTACTGATAATTTCTTTCATGGATCATGATGTTGCATATAAAAAGTCATCCCCATACCTAAGGTCATCTAGGTTTTCTCCTATGTCATCTTATAGGATTTTTATAGTTTTGCATTCTACATTTAGTTATATGATCCATTTTGAGTTAATTTTTGTGAAGGGTGTCCAGATTCTTTTTTTTTTGCATGTGGATTTCTAGTTGTTCCAGCACCATTTGTTGAAAAGACCATCTTTGCTCCATTGCATTGTCTTTGCACCTTTGTTAAAAATCAGTTGACTACATACTTACATGAGTCTGTGTCTGTGTCTATATTTTGTTCCATGATTTCGTTTTCCCTCTTCTAGTTTTTCTTTTCTTCCTTCCTTCCTTCCTTCCATTTTAACAGCTACATTAAAGTTGTATAATTGGTGTACATTAAACTACATATATTTAAATTGAACAATTTGATGAGTTTTGACATAGACATATATATAATATATATATATACACAACCATCACAACAGTCAAGACAAGTAGCATTTCCATCACCTCTTTGTAATTCATTCGCAACTCACCTTCAACTACTAACCTTCTTTTTGTCACTATAGATTTGTTTTGCACTTTCTAGAATTTTATATAATGGAATCATACAGTGTATATATTCTTCTATGTCTGGCTCTTTCAGTCAGCAGAATTATTTTTAGATTCATCCATGTTGCATGTATCAATAATTTCTTCCTATTTATTGCTGTGTTGTATTCCATAATATAAATTTACCACCATTTGTTTATCCACTCTTCTGTTGATGGACAATTGGATTGTTTCCAGTCTTTGGTTATTGCAATAAAGCTGCTATGAACTTTTGTGTACAAGTCTTTGTGTGGACATACGCTTTCATTTCTTTTCTGTAAACACCTAGGAATTGAAGAGCTGGGTCCCGTGATAGGTTCATTTTAAATTCGTAAGGAAACTTCCAGACCGTTTTCCGGAAATAGGCAAGGATAAGGTAGCATCATCATCTCTCCTGTTACGTTTGTGCTACAATGATGTTTGAAGGTTCTTATAAAATTAAATGAGAGCATCTGTTTCACCTGTGTCTCTGATTGCCTGGAGATTTCTTTTTTGCTCCTGTAGTTCCTAAAACAGTGCTTTGTAGAAGGCAGATGTTTAATCCACCTTGGATGAATGAATATCAGGTAATGGTTTATCTGAACAAATGTGATGATGATTTAAACACCAAAATGAATGACAGACCAAAATTTGAGAGATCGAGAAATAGGTAAAATAAATAAAATAGGTAAAATAAAATAGGTAAATAAATAACACTGTCTTTTAAAAATTATGCAAATAATTCATTATGGAAAAATTAGAAAATACAAAATAGATTAAAGGAGAAAATAAGTCACCTGTGATCCTTCCCATTCCCTCTTTAAAAAAATATTTTATTGCTGTTCTGTTTTCACCCCAATATACTCTTATTAAAGTTAGGGCCAGTGGTTCTCAACTCTGGCTACACATAAAATCACCCAGGGAGCTTGCAATAGACTGAAGCCCTCATGAGTGGGATTAATTCCTGTACGAAGGGCCTGAGAGAGTTCTCTTGCCCCTTCTGCCATGTGAGGTTACAGCAAAAAGATGGCCATCTAGGAAGAGGGCCCTCACCAGACACCTGAATCTGCCAGGACTTGACCTCAGACTTCCCATCCTGCAGAACTGTGAGAAATAAATTTCTGTTTATAAGTTTATAAGTCAACTGGTCTATTGTATTTTGTTATAGCTGCCCAAACAGATAAGATAGATCTCTTATCTGGGAAGGTCCAACGTCTGGGTTCCATCCCAGAGATTCTAATTTAATTGGTCTAAGGTAGAGTCTGGGTGTCAATAGTTTTCAATCAACTTTTTTGAGGTGTAATTTACATACAATAAAAATGCATCTATTTTAGGTGAACAGATCCAGTTTTGGCAAATGTATATCCCCTTATAAACACTATAATCAAGTATAGACCATTTCTATCATCCCCAGAATAATCCCTGTTCCATCACCAGGTAACCACTGATCTAGCTGGTCACTGTAATTGGGACTCTGTAAGCACTAGAATTTTGTGTAAACAGAATCAAGCAGTCTGGCTTCTGTCAGTCACTGCATCATGTTTATGAGAGTCATCATGTCGCTACCTGTTTCAGCAGTTCATTTTATCTCTTTCATATAAATTTTTTAACGTCTTTATTGGAGTATAATTGCTTTACAGTGTTGTATTAGTTTCTGCTGTATAACAAAGTGAATCAGCTATATGCATACATATATTCCCATACCCCTCCCTCTTGCATCTCCCTCCCACCCTCCTTATCCCACCCCTCTAGGTGGTCTCAAAGCACCAAGCTGATCTCCCTGTGCCATGCAGCTGCTTCCCAGTAGCTATCTATTTTACATTTGGTAGTGTGTATGTGTCAATGCTTCTCTCTCACTTTGTCCCAGTTTACCCTTCCCCCTCCCCGTGTCCTCAAGTCCATTCTCCTATTACCATTTTCTTAATTGTTTTGGGTTTGTTATTGTAGGTCTTTTCCTTCTCTTGTGTTTCCTTCCTAGAGAAGTTCCTTTAGCATTTGTTGTAAAGCTGGTTTGGTGGTGCTGAATTCTCTTAGCTTTTGCTTGTGTGTAAAGGTTTTAATTTCTCCACCAAATCTGAATGAGATCCTTGCTGGGTAATCATGGTTGTAGGTTCTTCCCTTTCATCACTTTAAATATGTCCTGCCACTCCCTTCTGGCTAGAGCTTCTGCTGAAAGATCAGCTGTTAACCTTATGGGGATTCCCTTGTATGTTATTTGTTGCTTTTCCCTTGTTTTAATATCTTTTCTTTGTATTTAATTTGTGATAGTTCGATTAATATGTGTCTCGGTGTGTTTCTCCTTGGGTTTATCCTGTATGGCACTCTCTGTGCTTCCTGGACTTGATTGACTATTTCCTTTTTCATATTAGGAAAGTTTTCAACTATAATCTCTTCAAATATTTTCTCAGACCCTTTCTTTTTCTCTTCTTCTGGAACCCCTAAAATTTGAATGCTGGTGCATTTAATGTTGTCCCAGAGGTCTCTGAGACTGTCCTCAATTCTTTTCATTGTTTTTTCTTTATTCTGCTCCCTGGCAGTTATTTCCACCATTTTATCTTCAGGTCACTTATCTGTTCTTCTGCCTCAGTTGTTCCATTATTGTTTCCTTCTAGAGTATTTTTAATTTCAGTAATTGTGTTGTTCACTGTTTGTTTGCTCTTTAGTTCTTCTAGATCCTTGTTAAATGTTTCTTGTATTTTCTCCATTCTGTTTCTGAGATTTTGGATCATCTTTACTATCATTACTCTGAATTCTTTTTCAGGGAGGTTGCCTATTTTCTTCATTTATTTGGTCTTGTAGGTTTTTACCTTGCTCCTTCGTCTGTAACATAATTTTTGGTCGTTTCTTTTTTTTTTTTTTTGGTGGGTGGTGCTGTATTCCTGTCTTACTGGTTGTTTGGCCTGAGACGTCCAGCACTGGAGTGTGCAGTCAGTTGGATAGAGCTGGGTCTTGGTGCTGAGATGAGGACCTCCAGGAGGCCTCACTCCAATTGATATTCCCTGGGGTGTGAGGTTCTCCGTTAGTCCAGCAGTTTGGGCTTGGAGCTCCCACCACAGGAGCTCGGTACTGACCTCTAGCCTGGGAACCAAGATCCTGCAAGCTTCATGGCGTGGAAAAAAAAAAAAAAGGAAGAAAGAAAAAGCAGTAAAATATCAAAGAATAAAAAACAAAATAAAATCAGAAAGATAAAAAATACATTAGAAACAAGACTATAATTGAAACAACTGCAACAACGTGAAATAAAACCACAACATAAAAAAGAAAAAAGGGAACAAGCCAAAAGGAGTGATCACTAACAAAGTATAAAGAATAAAATTAGAAAAATAAAAGATTTATTAGGAAAAATAAAAATATAAAAGAATCAACAACAATGAATCAACAAGGTAAAACAGAACCCCAATCTAAAAGGAAAAAAGTAAAGAAAAAAAGTCTTGGCTGTGGGGGTGGAGTTTAGGTGGGGGGGTGGAACTTTGGCAGGGGCGGGGTTTAGGGTGGGGCGGGACCTAGGTGGGTGGTGGGGGTGATGTTTGAACATGGGGCGGGGCCTAGGCAGGGCTGCATTCAAGCATGGGGCGGGGCCTCTGCTTAGGACCTGTGCAGAAGGGGAGAGGCAGCAAGTGGAAAGGAGGGCTTCTGGAGTGTGGAGTTCCGGAGTTTGGAGGTAGGGCCCTGAGTGAGGGTGTGTGGGTGGGGCTTAGGCGCAGCGCAGCTTAAGGGAGGGGTTCTTTGAGTGCCGAGGTGGGGCCCTGGGTGGGGGTGTAGGGGCGGGACTTGGGTTCTGCACAGCAGAAGGGAGGCTCTGAGGGCAGAGGATTAGGCCTGGGAGCCCAACAGTCTCTCCAGTGTCTAAGTGGGCAGGGAAAGCGCTGGCCCTGTTCCCTTCCATTCCTCTGTGCCCCTCCCCCCATCTCCCTCAGGGTCTCCCCAGTTGCCGCTGGACCCCTAACCCTGGGGTCCTCCCCTCCCCCAGCCGCCCCTCAGGGGTGCCAGTCCTGGAGGTCCGGCCTTTAGTTTTGCTCCCCCTTCCCTCCCTCCCACTCCCTCAGGACCTGCGCAGCTGGAGGGGGCCTAGGTGGGTAGAGGATCAGGCCCGGGATCTCAGCAGGCTCCTGGGGGCCCAAGTGGGCAGGGGAAACCTGGCCACACTCCTTTTGACCCTCTGACCTCCCAATGGTTCCCCAACTTCCCCCTTCTGGCATGGGATTCCTTCCCCTCCCTAGCTGCCCCTCAGGGGCGCCAGTCCCCTCCCGTCTCCACTTCTCCTCCCCCCTCACTCCCCCCATGCTCCACGTCCTACCTGGTCTGGTCACTGGGCGTTCCTCCCGTCCCCTTAGGTGTCCGTGGTCCCCCACTGGTGCCTGGTAGGTGCCCTAGTTGTGATAAGACGCGATTTCCGTGTCCTCCTAGTCCGCCATCTTGACTTCGCTCCCATTTTTTTTTTTTTTTTTTTTTACTGCTGATTAGTATTCCATTGTGTGGAGGCACCATGTTTTGGTTTGTCTTTTTTTTTTTTTTTTTGGCCAGGGCACTGGGCATGTGGGCTCTTAGTTCCCCCACCAGGGATTGAACCCAGGCCCCCTGCATTGCAAGCATGGAGTTTTAACCACTGGACCACCAGGGAAGTCCCTCACCACGTTTTCTTTACACTCACCTGTTGTTGATGGACATCTGGGCTGTTTCCAGTTACCGAGCATTATGAATAATGCTTCTATCAACATTCATGTAAAAGGTTTTTGTGTGGATATGTGTTTTCATTCTGTTGGGGAAATACCTAGGAGTGGAATTTCTGTTCCTATGCTGAGTGTCTGTTTAACTGTATAAGAAACTTCGAAACTGTTTCCCAAAGTAGTTGTATTATTTGCATCCCCACTAGCAATCTGTGAGTGCTCACTTGTACTGCATTTTGTCCACAGCACTAGGTATTGTCAGTGTTCTTAATTTCAACCGTTCTCGAGCATAGCAGTTTTTAAAAGCTCCCCAAGAGGGCTTCCCTGGGGCTCCCTGGTGGCGCAGTGGTTGAGAGTCTGCCTGCCGATGCAGGGGACGCGGTTTCGTGCCCCGGTCCAGGAAGATCCCACATGCTGCGGAGCGGCTGGGTCTGTGAGCCATGGCCGCTGAGCCTGTGCGTCTGGAGCCTGTGCTCCGCAACGAGAGAGGCTACAACAGTGAGAGGCCCGCGTAATGCAAAAAAAAAAAAAAAAAAAAAAAAAGCTCCCCAAGATATATATACTTTTCTGTATACATCAATGAAAGGTTAAGAAAAAACCAACTCCCTAAATGATTCTAGGTTGAGAACTGCCAAGCCAGACTAGACAAGTTCCAAATATCTTTAATTATGCATTCATGGTTGGTTTTTTTCCCCACTCACCCACTTATTTACCCAAAAAGAGCTGCACCAGCTCTTTACTAAGCATAGAGAATGTAGAGATAACACAACACCTCCAGAAGCTTCTGACCTCCAGAAGCTCAGTGTCAAATAATTTTCTTTTTTCTCTTGTAAGAAAACCAGTTTCACATGTATGACCACACTCATTTCAGAGAGTTTAATTTTTTTTTTTTTTTTTTTTACTGATCTTGGAACTTTGCAGCTCTGGCCTACGTTCAGTCCTGGTGAGGGGAGGCAAAGGGGTCATTCATGGTGTTTGAGATGTTGCTTTGTTGGTTTTTCACTTTTCCTTCCCTGCTTCCTTACACCAGTACTTTCTTATGTACATATTTAACTTCGAGGACCTTTTTTTTTTGGCCGCACTGCGTGGCCTATGGGATCCTAATTCCCTGACCAGGGAACAAACCCGCACCCCCAGCAGTGGAAGCACGGAGAGTCAACCACTGAAACAATGCCTTTAAATGAGGTGGCAGGGGGTTATAACAATAAATATTAAATGGACATATTTTACCCCTGGTAATCACATTGGTGCCTGCACAGAGTATCATGGCTGGTTTCTGATCTTTGTATTTTATTCCTCTCCCTGGTTTGTTTCTTTAATACAGAAAATCTTCAATTAACAGAATGTTCTATTAAAAATAAGACCAATTGGCATAATATTATAAAACTGTCACCAAAAACCTAGTAAAGAAGTATAGTAGATGGGTGAAAATAAGGTGGCATGTAAACCGAACAAGGCTCACATGTAAAATTGTGTCATTAAATAGTAAACTATTCTCTTATTTGCTATTAAACTTACACTATACAAAGATTTTGAAATGGTACAACAAAGTCTGCCTCCCTGGAACTGTTAGAAAGAGGTATAAAACTGAAGCAGAGTCTACGCAGAAATTTTTTTATCTTCTAGGGTAGAGATCAGTGTCAGGATTGTTAATATTGCCCCTTCTTGCAAGAGCAACTGATATAAAATAGATTCCATTTTCCTTTTCCTTGGGGCCTTAGTGGTTCCAGAGACCCCAGAAATCTTATGGAAACGTGGCTAATGAAAAAATTCTGACAAAGAATAGAAAGCTATTAGTCTAGCTTTGGGTCTAAAGAAACCTCATCTCTAACACGGATAAATTTTCATCAAGAAAATATTATCCAGAGCAATCTCAAGCCAGTTTAATCCCTTGATTGATATTCTATACAATGGAATAAAACCATTTTCAATATTTGCTGTGTTTCTTTTTATTTCATTGAAACTTTTCACTGCAATTGTTCTCTTTTTTCAGCCATGGAAAATTCCATTCTTTTTAAAATTTTTTATTGAAATATAGTTGATTTACAAAGTTGTGTTAGTTTCAGGTGTACAGCAGAGTGGTTCAGTTATACATATCTATCTATTCTTTTTCAGATTCTTTTCCATTATAGGTTATTACATGATATTGAGTATAGTTCCCTGTGCTATACAGTAGGACCTTGTTGGGTTCTTTTTCTATGTGTATTGTTTTTACACAAATTGGATTCATTATCAGTTTTTTCCAGATTATTAAGGTATGATTGACAAATAAAAATTGTATATATTTAGGTTGTACAATGTGATTTTTTAAAGTATACAATGTGATGATTTACTATACATATATATTGTGATGATTACCACAATCAAGTTAATGAACACATCCATCACCTCACATAGTTACTTTTTGTGTGTGTGGTCAGAACAGTTAAAATCTATTCCCTTAGCATATTTCAAACATACAATATGGTATCATTAACTATAGTCACCATGGTGTATATTGGATCTCCAGAACTTACTCATCTTATAACTGAGAGTTTATAGCCTTTGACCAACATCTCCCCATTTCCTCTGACCCCCGTCCGCTGGCAACCACCAGTCTACTCTGTGGTACTATGAGTTTGACTTTTTTAGATTCCATATATAAGTGAGATTATGCAGTATTTGTCTTTCTGTGTCTGGCTTATTTCACTTAGCATAATGTCCTCTAGGTTCTTCCATGTTGTCACAAATGGTAGAATTTTCTTCTTTTTATGGTTGAATAATATTCCATTGAGTGTGTGTATATACATATACCCCACGTGTTTTTTATTCATTCATCCATCAGTGTACACTTACATTGTTTCCATATCTCAGCTATTATGAATAATGCTGCAGTGAACATGGGAGGGCAGATATCTCTTTAAGGTATTGATTTCATTTCCTTTGGATAAATACCCAGACGTGGAATTGCTGGATCATATGGTAGATCTATTTTTAAATTTTTGAGGAACCTCTGTACTATTTTCCATTAGTGGCTGCACCACTTTACATTCCCACCAACAGTGTACCAGTGTTCCCTTTTCTCCACATCCTCGCCAACACGTGTTATCTCTTGTCTTTTTGGGAATAGATTAGTTTCTTGAACCACATCAATTTTTCCTCATTTAGTTTCAACCATTGTGATTTTTGTTTTGCTTTTCCAAATCCAGAATTCCCCAAGGTCAAATTTTGTCAAGAAAATGTAATCCTTCTGTCCAGTTTTAGTCAATAGCATTTTTTTTGCCATGTGCGGTTTCATTTGTTGTCAGTTTGATTTTGTGTTGATTATTTCTGCCAGTAGTAACAATTAGGAATTAAGCAAAAATTGATTGTATTTATTTCCTAGATAATCAATGAGAAAATTCGGGGTCATTTAGTGAGACAGAGATATAGATACACAGAAAGAGAGGAAGGGCTACAGCTGTGTATACATGGCTGAACTCTCAGTTACTGGGTGGGATCAAAGTACAGAGTGGAGTGGGATTGCTAGATCATACAGTAGTTCTATATTTAGTTTTTTCCAGTGAAAACCACAATTTGAGAAGATGCATGCACCCCAATATTCATTGCAGCACTATTTACAATAGCCAAGACGTGGAAGCAACCTAAATGTCCATTGACAGATGAATGGGTAAAGAAAATATAGTACATATATACCATGGAATATTACTCAGCCATAAAAAAGAATGAAATAATGCCATTTGCAGCAACATGGATGGACCTAGAGATTGTCATACAGAATGAAATAAGTCAGACAAAGACGAATATCATATGATATCCCTTATATGTGAAATCTAAAAAAAAATGGTACAAATGAACTTATTTACAAAACAAAAACAATCACAGAGGTAGAAAACAAACTTATGGTTACCAGGTGGGAAGGGGGGAAGGGATAAATTGGGAAATTGGGATTGACATATACACACTACTATATATAAAATAGGTAACTGATAATGACCTACTGAATAGCACAGGGAACTCTACTCAATACCCTGTAATGACCTGTATGGGAAAAGAATCTAAAAAAGAGTGGATATATATAGATGTATAACTGATTCACTCTACTGTACAGCAGAAACTAACACAGCATTATAAATCGACTATACTCCAATAAAAAAAAATTTTTTAAAGTGCATAGTGGAAATATCTGCAGTTAAAAGGGCAGCTCCAAGGGCAGGGTCCAAGTACCCTACTTGAGCTCCTGGCCACTCTCTCTGAAGTCACCTTCATTCTTCTCCATTCCCCACTGGATCCCTGTCTTCTTCTCTTTGGGGCTGCCTGACCATGAGCTCTCCTGGCTGAGAAGCCACTGACCTGGATGTGGACAGAAACTCCTAATCCCCTTAACTGAGCTGATAAAAAGTTGAACTTTTTCAAAAGGAACTAATTTTACTTGAGTCAACTAAACACAACCAAGCTACACGAAGAAAATACAACAGCATATAAGTGGATGAGGTCAGGGGCCTGTGTTTCAGTACTGGTGTAAACAGCAGATTCATTCACTCCAGAACAGCTGTGCTTTGGACATCTTAATCATGTGTATGCTTTACAGGTACACGTGAAACTTTACAGAGCTTGTGCTGACCCAGCCAATCCACTTCTACGAGTTTATCCTAAGCTGATATATTGGACCCGTGTCCCAAGATGTATATATAAACTTGTTCATCAACAAAAATTGGCAATAAACTAAATATGTGCCAGTAGGGGAATAATTCACTCAAGGTATTTTCATACTATTTAGTACTGAGCCACAAAGCAAGGGTTGGCAAATTCCTCTGTTAAAAGAATAGATAGTAAATAACTGAAGGCTTTGTGGGCTATATGGTTTCTGTCACAAATCAACTCTGCCACTGAAGCATGAAAGCAGCCATAGACAATATGTAAAGGAATGGACATGGCTGTGTTCCAGTAAAACTCTATTTATTAATAAAAAAGGGGGGCGTAGATTTGGTTTATGGGCCTTAATTTACAGACTCCTGGTTTAAAGAGAAAATATGGATTTGCGTTTATTGACGTGGAGAGTTCATCATAATATACTACTGGGTAAAAAAACAGATTTTGTTATTGTGATACCACTCATGTAAAATGAAGTTTTATTTGTGTACATATGCCTAGAGAAGGATCTAAAAGGACGATGAGCAAATGTTAAATATTATCTCTAGGTTTCTTCTTTATGTTTATATATATTTTTTGGGCGGGGGGTGGGGTACGCGGACCTCTCACCGTTGTGGCCTCTCCTGTTGCAGAGCACAGCCTCTGGACGCGCAGGCTCAGCGGCCATGGCTCATGGGCCCAGCCGCTCCACAGCATGTGGGATCTTCCCGGACCGGGGTACGAACCCGTGTCCCCTGCATTGGCAGGCGGACTCTCAACCACTGCGCCACCAGGGAAGCCCTGTTTTTATATATTTTTATTATCAGAAAAATACTTTCATTTAGTAATGTATACTCCGACAAAGTAATTCCATGGTTGTTGTTAGGGTCACCACATACAGCTGTGCAGCCTGTGCACCGCACAATTTTAGAAGATGCCATTCACATTGACTACAGTGTGAAGGATGCCCCCTGGAGTTGTGTTATGGAGCAGCCCTCCTATCTCCCATTCTCTGTTCAGCCCTGTCCAGTTATTTCAACAAACATTTACTTGGCATCTACTATGCCAGACATCGTTCTAGGCACTACGGAAATATCAACAAAAAGTAGACAAAAAATTCTGCCCTTGCAGTGCTTACGCTCTAGTGGGGGAGAAAGGTAATAAGCAGAATAAAGATTGAAGTGTGTTAGAAGCAGCGATAAAGCAGAGTGATAAGGGGCACCCAGGATGCTGCAGCAGGGATGGGGTTTCAATTTTAGATAGTTTCAACTGAAAAAAAATGCATAACCTACAAGTTGAGAATTATGTTTTATTTGGCGTACAAAACTGAGCACTTAAGCCTGGAAGAGAGAGTCTCAGATAAGCTCTGAGGAGGGACTGTTCCAAAGAGGTAAGGAAGGAGCCGGGATAGATAAGATTTTTTGCAACAAAAGCCAAGTAGTTGGAACTTCAGACGATTACTGTTAATTTAAAAAATCAGACATCTCAAGTTCATGAATTGAGCTTGCTTCTCTACGTATGGGAAGACGCAAGAGTCTGAGCTTACTGAAATTATTCCTTTGATATGCACCTGAGCTGTCTAGGGCCAGTATCCTGCTTCTCTCCATCATGAATCCCCTCAGGGTGCACAGTTGGGGGTGGCTGCAGTGACTGCTGGCTCGATGGCCCCAATATCCTTTGCTTGCTGACATGGCAGGTGACCTTCTTCATCCACAATAGGATGGTCAGAACAGACCTTACTCAGGAAGTCGCAACTGAGCAGACTCGAAAGAGGTCAAGGAGGAAGCCGTGTTGCTATCTTGGAGAGAGCATTCTAGATGGAGGGGACAAGCCAGTGCAAAGGCCCTGAGAGAAAAGCGTGCCTGGAGGTGTGAGGAACAGCAAGGAGGCCAGTGTTGCTGTGGTGAAGGGAGGGGCGGGGAGCAGTAGGGGATGAGGACAGATTGGTAATGGGTGGCCAGTTCACAGAAGCCCCTGTAGGTCAGAGCCACTTACGTGTTTTTGAGTAGAGCAGTGACATGATTTAATTGATGCATTTACAGGGCCACTTTGAATGCTGGGTTGAGAATAGATTGTCAGGATACCAGGGTAGAGGTAGCCCTTGACACAGTGTTAGGCAATTCCTTTTTTCTCTCTCTCTTCCCCAGTGGCCTGTGGAATCCTGGAGGTCAGGCAGTGGTTTGTGGTCTCCTCTGTTCCCAGCACAGTTTCTGGCAGAGGGAATAACTAGTGCAAAGGCCCTGAGGCTCCTTTACTAAGTGAAATAAGGCAGGTAGGACACATACTTACTACTCTTGTTCTACAGAAGGGAAAAATTGGAACTTAAGGAAGTTTAAGTGATTGCCCAGAGTCAAAACAGGGTCAGCACCAAAACCAAGACCCTTTTGAGTCCAAGGTCAGGGTTCCTAAGAACTTGGGACAAAAGACAGACATACCTACAAGATTCAGTGGAGTTGAGCTTCCACTGCAGGGGGCACGGGTTCGATCCCTGGTCCCCTGGTCAGGGAACTAAGATCCCGCGAACCTCTGGTACAGCCAAAAAAAAAAAAAAAACATTCAGTGGAGTTGGTGAAAAGAAGTCCTGAGTTAGATTCTGCAGACTTTTATGAGAAGCCAAGGCATTTTGATTTCATACAGTGATAATGGTAATAGCTAACATATTAAAAAAAGAGAATGTATAACTTACCTGGTAGGAGATTCACTGCACATTGCTGATTTGAAAAGGCAGGTTGAAAAATAGCATTTAGAGTTTAGGGACTTCCCTAGTGTGGCAGTGGTTAAGAATCTGCCTGCCAATGCAGGGGACACGGGATCAAGCGTTGGTCTGGGAAGATCCCACATGCCTCAGAGTAACTAAGCCCCTGCGTCACAACTACTGAGCCTGTGCTCTAGAGCCCGTGAGCCACAACTACTGAGCCCGCATGCCACAACTACTGAAGCCTGCGTGCCTAGAGCCTGTGCTCCAAAACAAGGGAAGCCACTGCAGTGAGAAGCCCGCGCACCGCAATGAAGAGTAGCCCCCAATGGCTGCAACTAGAGAAAGCCCACGCGCAGCAACAAAGACCCAGCGCAGCAAAAAATAAATTAAAAAGTAAATAAATAAATTTATTTTTAAAAATAGAGTTTAATTACCATGTATCTAATACGTGAACGCATAAGAGGAAGGATGTTCACCAGATGTTAGTGATGCTTATTTCCTGAGGGTAGGATTTCAAGGGAGTTTTTATTTTCTTCTTTATTCTTTTCTCAATTGTTTGAATTTTCTACAATAAGAACGTAAGACAGAAGAAATCAACTTAAAATGTTTGATGTTAAAAAGATATCACTAAGCCAATATTTACATGCACTTTGCAGTTTCACAGCACCTTTGTTACGCATGTTCCTTTGTAAATTCTTCCAGGGCAGGCACGGTTTTATTTGGTGTTGGATGCCTGGAGTGCAAAGCCTGCCACAAATAGGTGTTCAGTAGGGCATGTGGAATGAATCAAAGTGCCTCTGGGAACTGTAGTTCATATAATCTTCAGTAGACCCCTGGGAGGCAGAGGGGCTCAGGAATGACGTGAACACAGGTTTTTTGTTTTTTTTTTAATTTTTATTGGAGTATAGTTGCTTTACAGTGTCGTGTTAGTTTCCGCTATACAGCAAAGTGAATCAGTTATACATATATTCCCTCTTTTTTAGATTTCCTTCCCATTTAGGTCACCACAGAGCACTGAATAGCGTTCCCTGTGATATACAGTATGTTCTCATTAGTTATCTATTTCATACATAGTAGTATATATATGTCAATCCCAATCTCCCAGTTCATCCCACCCCCCCTTCCCACTTGGCATCCACAAGTTCTCTACATCTCTGTCTCTATTTCTGCTTTGCAAATAAGTTCATCTGTACCATTTTTCTAGATTCCACATATAAATAATATTATACGATATTTGTTTTTCACTTTCTGACTTACTTCACTCTGTATGACAGTCTCTAGGTCTATCCATGTCTCTGCAAATGGCACTATTTCATTCCTTTTTATGGCTGAGTAATATTCCATTGTATATATATGCCACATCTTCTTTATCCATTCCTCTGTTGATGGACATTTAGATTGCTTCCATGTCTTGGCTATTATAAATAGTGCTGCAATGAACATTGGAGTGCATGTATTTTTTTGACTTATGGGTTTCTCAGGGTATATGCCCAGTAGTGGGATTGCTGGGTCATATGGTAGTTTTATTTTTAGTTTTTTGAGGAAGCTCCATACTGTTCTCCAAAGTGGCTGTATCAAATTACATTCCCACCAACAGTGTAGGAAGGTTGCCTTTTCTCCACATCTTCTCCAGCATTTATTGTTTGTAGATTTTTTGATGATGGCCATTCTGACTGGTGTGAGGTGAGACCTCATTGTAGTTTTGATTTGCATTTCTCTAATTATTAGTGATGCTGAGCATTTTTTCATGTGCTTTTTGGCCATCTGTATGTCTTCTCTGGAGAAATGTCTATTTAGGTCTTTTGCCCATTTTTGGATTAGGTTGTTTTTTTGATATTGAGCTGCATGAGCTGTTTGTATATTTTGGAGATTAATCCCTTGTTGGTTGCTTCATTTGCAAATATTTTCTCCCATTCTGAGGATTGTCTTTTCATTTTGCTTATGGTTTCCTTTGCTGTGCAAAAGCTTTTAAGTTTAATTAGGTTCCATTTGTTAATTTTTGTTTTTATTTTCATTACTCTAGCAGGTGGGTCAAAAAAGATCTTGCTGTGATTCATGTCAAAGAGTGTTCTGCCTACGCTTTCCTCTAAGAGTTTTATAGTGTCCAGCCTTACATTTAGGTCTTTAATCCATTTTGAGTTTATTTTTGTGTATGGTGTTATGGAATGTTCTAATTTCATTCTTTTACATGTAGCTGTCTAGTTTTCCCAGCACCACTTATTGAAGAGACTGTTTTTTCTCCATTGTAATATATTCTTGCCTCCTGTGTCATAGATTAGGTGACCATATGTGCGTGGGTTTATCTCTGGGCTTTCTATCCTTTTCCATTGATATATATTTCTGTTTTTGTGCCAGTACCATACTGTCTTGATTACTGTAGTTTTGTAGGATAGTCTGAAGTCAGGGAGCCTGATTCCTCCAGCTCCATTTTTCTTTCTCAAGATTGCTTTGGCTATGCGGGTTCTTGTGTGTTTCCATATGAATCATAAAATTTTTGTTCTAATTCAGTGAAAAATGCCATTGGTAATTTGTTAGGGATTGCATTGAATCTGTAGATTGCTTTGGGTAGTATAGTTATTTTCACAATTTTGATTCTTCCATTCCAAGAACATGGTATATTTCTCCATCTGTTTGTGTCTTCTTTGATTTCTTTCATCAGTATCCTATAGTTTTCTGTTTTACATGGAAGGAGTTGCATCTCTTTCCTGATTGGCATGGCCCTGGCACTCAGGAGACCAGAAATCCTTGTAAGAAGCCTAAATGGTAAATTTACAGATTTGTGACGCCTGGTCTCAGGTCCCACCTTCACACTCTGCAAAAATTAAGTTTTTCTTTTTTTGGCTGCATTGCATCTTCATTGCTGTGCGCAGGCTTTCTCTAGGCAAGTGGGAGCTACTCTTCATTGAGGTGTGCGGGCTTCTCATTGCAGTGGCTTCTGTTCTGTTGTTGCGGAGCACGGGCTCTAGGCTCACGGGCTTAGTAGTTGTGACACGCCTGCCCTAGAGCGCATGGGCTTCAGTAGTTGTGGCGTGTGGGCTCAGTAGTTGTGGCTCTCAGACTCCAGAGTACAGGCTCAGTAGTTGTGGTGCACGGGCTTAGTTGCTCCCTGGGATGTGGGATCTTCCCAGACCAGGGATCAAGCTCATGTCCCCTGCATTGGCAGGCGGATTGTTAACCATTGCACCACCAGGGAGTCCCTTAAGTTTTTAAATGGAAGAGTTTTAGTAAAGAATCAGTGATGTGGCAACGTTTACTCTGATCATATTTCAATTAGGCTTTTGGGTTTTAATGACAGTTGCCGTCTCTGTTGGGTTACATCATTCTCAGAAAAGCCTTCTTTTAGCTTTATTTTTTTTAATTTTCTGGCTGTGATGTGGTGCCTTGCAGGATCTTAGTTCCTGGACTAGGGATTGAATCCAGGCCCACGGCAGTGAAAATGCCAAGTCCTAACCACTGGACCACCAGGGAATTCCCAGGAAAGCCTTCTTTTATTTTTTAATTTTTTTAATTAAAAAAAATTTTAATACATCTTTATTGGAGTATAATTGCTTCACATTACTATGTTAGTTTCTATTGTACAACAAAGTGAATCAGCCATGTGCATACATATATCCCTTCCTTCTTGAGCCTCCCTCACACCCTCCCCATCCCACCCTTCTAGATCATTGCAAAGCAGCGAGCTAATCTCCCTAGGCAACTGCTGCTTCCCACTAGCTATCCAGTTTACATTTGGTAGTGTATATATGTTGATGCTACTCTCGCTTCATCCCACCTTCCCCCCCTCCCACCATGTCCTCAGTTCCATCCTCTATGTCTACATCTTTATTTCTGCCCTGACACTAGGTTTATCAGTACTTCTTTTTTTTTGATTCCACGTATATGTGTTAGCATATGGTATTTGTTTTTCTGACTTACTTCACTCAGTATGACAGACTCTAGGTCCATCCACCTCACTACAAATAACTCAGTTTCATTTCTTTTTATGCCTGAGTAATATTCCATTGTATATATGTGCCACATCTTCTTTCTTTTTTTTTTTTTAACATCTTTATTGGAGTATAATTGCTTTACTTCACATATTCTTTATCCATTCTTCTGTCAATGGACATTTAGGTTGGTTCCATGTCCTGGCTATTGTAAATAGTGCTGCAGTGAGCATTGTGGTACATGTCTCTTTTTGAATTATGGTTTTCTCTGGGTATATGCCCAGTAGTGGGATTGCTGGGTCATATGGTAGTTCTATTTTTAGTTTTTTAAGGAACCTCCATAATGTTCTCCATAGTGGTTGTATCAATTTACTTTCCCACCAAAAGGGCAGGAGGGTTCCCTTTTCACCACACTCTTTCCAACATTTATTGTTTCTAGACTTTTTGACGATGGCCATTCTGACCAGTGTGAGGTGAGAACTCATTGTAGTTTTAATTTGCATTTCTCTAATTATTAGTGATGTTGAGCATTATTTTCATGTGCTTTTTAGCCATCTGTATGTCTTCTCTGGAGAAATGTCTATTTAGGTCTTCTGCCTATTTTTGGATTGGGTTGTATGTTTTTTTGATATTGAGCTGCATGAGCTGTTTGTATATTTTGGAGATTAATCCCTTGTTGGTTGCTTCATTTGCAAATATTTTCTCCCATTCTGAGGGTTGTCTTTTCATTTTGCTTATGGTTTCCTTTGCTGTGCAAAAGCATTTAAGTTTAATTAGGTTCAATTTGTTAATTTTTGTTTTTATTTTCATTACTCTAGGAGGTGGGTCAAAAAAGATCTTGCTGTGATTTACCTCAACGAGTGCTCTGCCTATGCTTTCCTCTAAAAGTTTTATAGTGTCTGGCCTTACATTTAGGTCTTTAATCCACTTTGAGTTTATTTTTGTGTATGGTGTTAGGGAATGTTCTAATTTCATTCTTTTACATGTACCTTCCAGTTTTCACAGCACCACTTATTGAAGAGGCTCTCTTTCCTCCACTGTATGTTCTTTCCTCCTTTGTCATAAATTAGGTGACCATCTGTGCGTGGATTTATCTCTGGGCTTTCTATCTTGTACCACTGATCTATAATTCTGTTTTTGTGCCAGTACCATACTGTCTTGATTACTATAGCTTTGTAGTATAGTTTGAGGTTGGGGAGCCTGATTCCTCCTTTCTTTTTTCTCAAGATTTCTTTGGCTATTCAGGATCTTTTGTGTTTCCATACGAATTGTAAAATTCTTTGTTCTAATTCTGTGAAGAATGCCATTGGTCGTTTGATAGGGATTGAATTGAATCTGTGGGTTGCTTTTGGTAGTATAGTCATTTTCACAATATTGATTCTTCCAATCCAAGAACATGGTATATTTCTCCATCTGTTTATGTCATCTTTGATTTCTTTCATCAGTGTTTTATAGTTTTCTGAGTACAGGTCTTTCGCCTCCTTAGGTAGGTTTATTCCTAGGTATTTTATTCTTTTTGTTGCAATGGTAAATTTGAGTGTTTCCTTAATTTCTCTTTCTAATTTTTCCTTGTTAGTGTATAGGAATGCCAGAGATTCCTATGCATTAATTCTGTATCCTACAACCTTACCAAATTCATTGAGTAGTTCTAGTAGTTTTCTGGTGGCATCTTTAGGATTCCCTATGTATAGTATCATGTCAACTGCCAACAGTGACAGTTTTACTTCTTCTTTTCCAATTTGTATTTCTTTTTCTTCTCTGATTGCCATCACTAGAATTTCCAAAACTATGTTGAATAAGAGTGGCAAGAGTGGGCATCCTTGTCTTGTCCCTAATCTTAGTGGAAATGCTTTCAGTTTTTCACCATTGAGTATGATGTTTGCTGTGGGTTTGTCATATATGGCCTTTATTATTTTGAGGTAGATTCCCTCTATGCCCATTTTCTGGAGAGTTTTTATCATAAATGGGTGTTGAATTTTGTCAAAAGCTTTTTCAGCAACTATTGAGATGATCATATGGTCTTTATTCCTTAATTTGTTAATATGGTGTATCACATTGATTGATTTGTGTATATTGAGGAATCCTTGCATCCCTGGGATAAATCCTACTTGATCACGGTGTATAATCCTGTTAATATGTTGTTGGATTCTGTTTGCCAGTATTTTGTTCAGGATTTTTGCATCTATGTTCATCAGTGGTATTGGTCTATAATTTTCTTTTTTTGTGATATCTTTTTCTGGTTTTGGTATCAGGGTCATGGTGGCTTCGTAGAATGAATTTGGGAGTGTTCCTCCCCCTGCAGTTTTTTGGAGGAGTTTGAGGAGGATCAGCGTTAGATCTTCTCTAAATGTTTGATACAATTCACCTGTGAAGCCATCTGGTACTGGACTTTGTTGAAAGATTTTTAATTACAGTGTGAATTTCATTACTTGTGATCGGTCTGTTTACATTTTCTAATTCTTCCTGGTTCAGTCTGGAAAATTGTACCTTTCCAAGAATTTATCCATTTCTTCATGGTTGTCCATTTTATTGGCATATAGTTGTTTGTAATACTCTCATAATCCATTGTATTTCTGCAGTGTCAGTTGTTATTTCTCATTTTATTGATTTGCATCCTCTCCCATTTTTTCTTGCTGAGGCTGGCTAAGGCTTTATCAATTTTGTTTATTTATCTTCTCAAAGAACCAGCTTTTAGTTTTATTTATCTTTGCTATTGTTTTCTTCATTTCTATTTCATTTATTTCTGCTCTGATCTTTATGATTTCTTTTCTTCTACTGACTTTGCGTTTTCTTTGTTCTTCTTTCTCTAGTTGCTTTAGGTGTAGAGCTAGATTGTTTATCTGATATTTTTCTTGTTTCTTGAGTGAGATTGAATTGCTATAAACTTCCCTCTTAGAACTGCTTTTGGTGCATCCCATAGGTTTTCGGTTGTCGTGTTTTCATTGTCATTTGTTTCTATGTATTTTTAAATTTTTTCTTTGATCTCTTCAGTGATCTCTTGGTTATTTAGTAGCGCACTGTTTAGCCTCCATGTATTTGTGTTTTTTACAGGTTTTTTCCTGAAACTGATTTCCAATCTCATAACATTGTGGTCAGAAAAGATACTTGATATGATTTCTATTTTCTTAAATTTTCTGGGGTTTGATTTGTGACCCAAGATGTGATCTATCCTGGAGAAATTTCCATGTGCACTTGAGAAGAAAGTGTATTCTGCCACTTTTGGGTGGAATGTTCTATAAATATCAGTTAAATCTATCTAGTCTATTGTATCATTTAGAGCTTGTGTTTCCATATTTATTTTCTGTTTTGATGATCTGTCCATTGGTGAAAGTGGGGTGTTAAGGTCCCCTGCTACTATTGTGTTACTCTCGATTTCCCCTTTCATGGCTGTTAGCATTTGCCTTATGTATTGAGGTGCTCCTATGTTGGGTGCATAAATATTTATAATTGTTATATCTTCTTGGATTGATCCCTTGATCATTATGTAGTGTCCTTCCTTATCTCTTTTAACAGTCTTTATTTTAAAGTCTATTTTATCTGATACAAGTATTGCTACTCCAGCTTTCTTTTGATTTCCATTTGCATGGAATATCTTTTTCCAACCCCTCACTTTCAGTCTGTATGTGTCCCTAGGTATGAAGTGGGTCTCTTGTAGACAGCATATATACAGGTGTTGTTTTTGTATCCATTCAGCCAGTCTGTGTCTTTTTGTTGGAGCATTTAATCCATTTACATTTAAGGTAATTATCAATATGTATGCTCCTATTACCATTTTCTTAATTGTTTTGGGTTTGTTATTGTAAGTCTTTTCCTTCTCTTGTGTTTCCTGCCTAGATAAGTTCCTTTAGCATTTGTTGTAAAGCTGGTTTGGTGGTGCTGAATTCTCTTAGCTTTTGCTTGTGTGTAAGGGTTTTAATTTCTCCATCAAGTATGAATGAGACCCTTGCTGGGTAGAGTAATCTTGGTTGTAGGTTCTTCCCTTTCATTTGGTATCAGGGTCATGGTGGCTTCATAGAATGAATTTGGGAGTGTTCCTCCCATCACTTTAAATATGTCCTGTCACTCCCTTCTGGCTTGCAGAGTTTCTGCTGAAAGATCAGCTGTTAACCTTATGGGGATTCTCTTGTATGTTATTTGTTGTTTTTCCCTTTTTGTTTTAATATTTTTTATTTGTATTTAATTTTTGGTAGTTTGATTAAATGTGTCTTGGCATATTTATCCTTGGATTTATCCCTTATGGGACTCTCTGTGCTTCCTGGCCTTGACTGACTATTTCCTTTCCCATAATAGGGAAGCTTTCAACTATAATCTCTTCAAATATTTTCTCAGTCCCTTTCTTTTTCTCTTCTTCTTCTGGGACCCCTATAATTCGAATGTTGGTGCATTTAATTTTGTCCCAGAGGTCTCAGAGACTGTCCTCAGTTCTTTTCATTCTTTTTTTCTTTATTCTGCTCTGCAGTAGTTATTTCCACTATTTTATCTTCCAGGTCACTTATCTGTTCTTCTGCCTCAGTTATTCTGCTATTGATTCCTTCTAGAGAATTTTTAATTTCCTTTATTATGTTGTTCATCATTATTTGTTTGCTCTTTAGTTCTTCTAGGTCCTTGTTAAATGTTTCTTGTATTTTCTCCATTCTATTTCCAAGATTTTGGATCGTCTTTTCTATCATTACTCTAAATTCTTTTTCAGGTAGACTGCCTAATTCCTCTTCATTTGTTTGGTCTGGTGGGTTTTTACTTTGCTCCTTCATCTGCTGTGTATTTCTCTGTCTTCTCATTTTGCTTAACTTACTGTGATTGAGGTCTCCTTTTCACAGGCTGCAGGTTCGTAGTTCCCATTGTTTTTGGTGTCTGCCCCCAGTTGGTAAGGTTGGTTTAGTGGGTTGTGTAGGCTTCCTGGTGGAGGGGACTGGTGCCTGTGTGCTGGTGGATGAGGCTGGATCTTGTCTTTCTGATGGGCAGGACCACGTCCGGTGGTGTGTTTTGGGGTGTCTGTGAACCTATTATGGTTTTAGGCAGCCTCCCTGCTAATGGGTGGGGTTGTGTTCCTGTCTTTCTAGTTGTCTGGCATGGGGCATCCAGCACTGTAGCTTGCTGGTCATTGAGTGGAGCTGGGTCTTAGCGTGGAGATGGAGATCTATGGGAGAGCTTTCGCTGTTTGATGTTGCGTGGGACCGGGAGGTCTCTGGTGGACCAATGTCCTGAACACGGCTCTCCCACCTAAGAGGCTCAGGCCTGACACCAGCCGGAGCTCCAAGACCCTGTCAGCCACATGGCTCAGAAGAAAAGGGAGAAAAGAAAGAAAGAAAGAAAAATAAATAAATAAAATAAAATAAAGTTATTAAAAATTATTTAAAATAAAACAAAGAAAAAAGTAATAAAAAAGAAAGAAGTGAGCAACCAAATCAATAAACAAATCCACCAATGATAACAAGTGCTAAAAACTATACTAAAAAAAAAAAAAAAAAAAAACTGGACAGACAGAACCCTAAGACAAAAAGCAAAGCTATACAGAGAAAATCACATAAGGAAGCATACACATAGACACTCACGAAAAGAGAAAAAGGAAAAAAAAAAAAAAAAATATATATATATATATATGGAAGAGAGCAACCGAATCAATAAACAAATCTACCAATTATAATAATCTCTAAATACTAAACTAAGATAAAAATTAGATGCAGAAAGCAAACTCCAAGTCTACAGCTGCTCCCAAAGTCCATCGCCTCAATTTGGGTTGATTCGTTGTCTATTCATGTATTCCACAGATGCAGGTACATCAAGTTGATTGTGGAGGTTTAATCCTCTGCTCCTGAGGCTGCTGGGAGAGATTTCCCTTTCTCTTCTTTGTTTGCACAGCTCCCAGGGTTCAGCTTTGGATTTGGCCCTGCCTCTGCGTGTAGGTTGCCTGAGGGTGTCTGTTCTTTGCTCAGACAGGATGGGGTTAAAGGAGCCGTTGAGACAATGGTCTCCTGCCTCTTAGGCAGGTCCGGACTTTTTCCCCGGACTCCCTCCCAGCTAGCTGTGGCGCACTAGCCCCCTTTAGGCTGTCTTTACGCAGCCAACCCCAGTCCTCTCCCTGGGGTTTGACCTCCGAAGCCCGAGCCTCAGCTCCCAGGCCTGCCCGCCCTGGCGGGTGAGCAGACAAGCCTCTCGGGCTGGTGAGTGCCGGTCTCCTCTGTGCGGGAATCTCTCTGCACCCCTGTTGCTGTGCTCTCCTCCGCAGCTCCGAAGCTTCCCCCTCCGCCACCTGCAGTCTCCGCCCGCGAAGGGGCTTCTAGTGTGTGGCAACCTTTCCTCCTTCACGGCTCCCTCCCACTGGCGCAGGTCCCGTCCCTATTGTTTTGTCTCTGTTTATTCTTTTTTCTTTTGCCCTACCCAGGTACGTGGGGAGTTTCTTGCCTTTTGGGAGGTCTGAGGTCTTCTGCCAGCGTTCAGTAGGTGTCCTGTAGGAGTTGTTCCACATGTAAATGTATTTTTGATGTATTTGTGGGGAGGAAGGTGATCTCCACGTCTTACTCCTCCGACATCTTGAAGGTCCCCCATATCAAAATTTCTTAATCTCTTCACCTGTTGATCAACATTTGGGTTGTTTCCAGTTTGGGACTTTTACAAACAAATGTTAAACGTTGCTACAGACATTCCTGTATAAGTCTTTGTATGGACATGTGTTTTCATTTCTCATGTAGATACCTTGGACTGCAATGGCTGGATCATATGGTAGATTGATGTTTGACTCTAAGTAAATGCCAGACTGTATTCCATTTTGCATTCCCACTAGCAGTGTAGGAGAGTTCCAGTTCCTCCACATCTTTGCCAACACTTGGTGTACTCAGTCCTTTTGATTTTGCTTTTTAAACAGATGCGTAGTTGTTTTAATTTGCATTTCCCTAATGACTAATGATTTTGGACATCTTTTCATGTGTGTATCATCCATATGACTTCTTTGTGGAAGTGTCTATTGAAATCATTTGCCCATTGTTTTATTAAATCATTTGTTTTTAATCACTGAAATTTGAGAGTTCTTTCTTTATTCTAGATGCAAGTCTCTTATCAAATATGTTCTGTGGAAATATTTTCTCCCAAACTCTAGCTTGTTTTCTCATTCTCTTAACAGTGTCATCAGAAAGACCAGACGTTTTAAATTTTGATGAAATCCAATTCATCAGTTTGTTCTTTTATGAATTGTATTTTTGGTGTCATATCTAAGAAATCTTAGCCTAGCCAAGGTCATAAAGATTTTCTTCTATGTTTTCTTCTAGAAGTTTTAACATTTTAGGTTTTACATTTAGGTCCATGATCCATTTTCAGTTCATTTTTATATATGGTGTAAAGTATGAATTATTATTTTTTAATTTGAATATCCAATTGTTCTAGCACCATTTGTTGAAAAGACCATCCTTTCTCCATTGCTTGCTTTTGTACCTTTGGGAAAAAAATCAGTGTCCACATATGTGTGAATCTTTTTCTGGGCTCTCTGTTCCTTTTCATTGATCTCTTTTGTCAATACCTCATGTAAATGTTCAACAATCAGCCCTCGGAAAGGACCCTGTTTGTAGTTTATCAGTGCTGTAAATACTCTCATGGTGGCTGATTTCAAGCTTCTTTCTTTCCTCCTTCCTTCTCTCCTTCCTTCCTTGCACTCTTTCCCCATCCCTCTTTCATTCCTTTTTTCCTCTCCCTCCTTCTTTTATTTTTTCCTCCCTCCCTTTTCTTATTCTCTGCCCCCTTCCTTCTCCAGAATTTGCATTCCATGACAGAAAGATCCAAATGTTTGTCTTAGTCGTTGCTTAGAAGTGTCAGACACACAATAGATGCTCAGTAAATATTTGTTGAATGAATGAATGACCCATTTTTAATGCTGTACTTCCAGCATTTAATAACCGTTCAAAGTAGATGGCATATTTTTTTTAATTTTTAAAAGAATTGTTATACAATTTTTAAATGTTACTTTCCATTTACAGTTATTACCAAATATTGGTTATATTTCCCGTGTTGTACAATACATCCTTAAGCTTATCTTACACCCAATAGTTTGTACCTCCCACTCCCCGACCCCTATATTGCCCCTCCTCCCTCTCCCCATTGGTAACGACTAGTTTGTTCTCTATGAGTCTGCTTCTTTTCTGTTATATTCACTAGTCTGTTGTATTTTTTAAATTCCACATATAAGTGATGTTATACGGTATTTATCTTTCTCTGTCTGATTTGTTTCACTTAGCATAATGCCCTCCAGGTCCATCCATGTTGCTGCAAATGGCAAAATTTCATTCTCTTTTATGACTAATATTCCATTGCATATATATACCACATCTTTTTTTTTTTTTTTTTTTTTTTTGTGGTACGCGGGCCTCTCACCACTGTGGCCTCTCCCACTGTGGAGCACAGGCTCCGGACGCGCAGGCCCAGCGGCCATGGCTCACGGGCCCAGCCGCTCCGCGGCATGTGGGATCTTCCCAGACCGGGGCACGAACCCGTGTCCCCTGCATCGGCAGACGGACTCTCAACCACTGCGCCACCAGGGAAGCCCCACCACATCTTCTTTATCCATTCATCTGTCTGTCAATGGATATTTAGGCTGTTTCTATATCTTGGCTATTGTAAATAATGCTGCTATGAACATCTGTGTGCGAAAATGACATAGTTTTAAAATAACCAAATACTGTTTAGCACTTTGAAGTTTGCAAAGCACTACCTCACATGTCGTCTCATACAACCTGGGCACCATCCTGAGAAGCAGCCAGACAAGGTGTTCCCCTCCCCACTTCACAGATGAGGAAACAAAGACCCAGAAAGGTGGAGGTGCCCACCCCCGGTCACACCACAAATGACATAATCTGCAGGGTCTGACTCCAGGTTTGGGGCTCTTCCCCAAGGCTGCCCGTGACCACCTGGCTCTGGGGGGATCTCAGCAGGGAAGGCTGGCGGCTTCAGGGAGAGTTGTCCCAAGGAATAGGAAGGCAACAGATGGAGAGTGGGAAGGGGCAGATGATACCAGGGGAAGGCCTACCTGGGCCGCTACCAGGCTGTGACTCTCACCTCAGGGCCAAAACAGTGGTGACATCAGACCCCCACCCCATTCCTGTTGCTGGATGTTCACGGCCTCCTCCCCCAGACCCAGCTTCCCCCAGAGAGCAGGCTCACTCCTAGCATCCGCGTCTTCTTACATGTCTATAAAAATGAACAGCAGAGACTGAAAGCTAGAGACCCACAAGCTGAATTCAGTCCCCATGTATGACTTATTCAGTCCCTGCAGGGTTTTAAAATGTGGGCCAATTTACAGAGCGGGAGAGTCCACGTGGGTAGTTGATTTCTTTTGGCAAAGAGGGAAATCTGGCCACCCAGGCCCACAATCCCTTCTGGATGCCCCCTGAGACCAGATAAGTGTTACCCAGGTCACCACAGTCCCCACCATTTCCTAGCACTTCTCCAACCTCGAGGACAGCCATCACCTGCTGTTTACTTTCACCCTCACACTGTTTATTCTTATTGTTGAGAAACATACCTCGGAACCCATACCGCTAACAAAGGGAGGAACACAAAACATGTAGGACCTCATGATTTTATTACATCATGACAGGTAGTCATCTGAGTCTGAGCGCCTTGATTTACATCTGCTTTTAAATACACCCTCTCAACAATCCCACAAAGAAGGCTTGGAGAATGACCGTTTAGGAGAGGATCCTGGGGTTCAGAGGTTGAGGGGCTTACCCAAGGCTTTATAACTAATTGGAAGCAGACATAAAACTTGAAGACAACATCTCACCCGGCACGGAAATCTGCATAAATTGCCTTTGCGGCCACACGCTGCCTTTGTGTCCACTGTAGGACAGTGGGTGCAACCTGACGGAACAGCCCTGTGTAATCTTCCGCGTGCCCATTAGGTGGCGCCCTAAGCCAACAAAGCTTTTCGGGACAATGCCTTTGTGTAAATTGGCTTTCTTCCATTATTACTGAATTTTAAGCCAGAATGGTTTTTCCACTTTCTCTAAGGAAAAAAAAAAAAAAAAGGAAAAAAGAAAGGTCTTTCAGCACAAAATAGAGCATGGCTTTCGTGCCAGGCGTAAAATGAAGTTTGCTTTAATCCATCGCCTAGGGAGAAAGTGTTTATGTGTCACAATTGACATCTGTTAAATTTTAAAATGAAGTAAGCAAGCAATAAGAAGGTCTGAAACACATTCTTTGTTCAAGAAATTGTGCAGACACTGCTCAGCTGGTCTGTACAATTAGAAATAAAACAAGCACCTTTTCTTCCCCAGCATGCCCCGCTGAAAGCCCCAATGAGGAAAAAGACGGAGGGCGATGGACCTGGGCTCCGAGAGAGCTTAGCACCTGCCTTCCGGCAAATCTGCCCGCACAGCAGGGATGACCTGCTTCTGTCCAGAAGGCCTCCCCCTCCTCACCTGCTCCTTTTTTTGCAAAGCGTAGGGAAGTGTGAGGAATTTCAGAGCAGCCAGGTCAGTTTTAACCATCAGCATATTTTATGGTGAAATCTATTCTTAAACCGATAGACATTTGTTCTTTTGTATTTCACACTAGCAAGGAATCTGGAACCAATCCCTCCAAAGTTAGCGCTTCCTATCTATTATTCAAGCTTCATTATTAAAAAGAGAATGAGAGCAGACATAATTCCAATATGCAGCTTCAGTATCAGTTAACAATCTGGCCTTTTGAAGATATCCTAAGACCATCAAATGAGAAAGCAAGGCCTTGCCTATAAAACCAAATATTACAATTGTGGAACGGGGTATTTGTAATACCCATGTCATAAGTGAAATACTTTTTTGGTGTGTTAAACCATTGAGATTTAAGCTTAATTTGTTATTTCAGCATAACCTGTCCCATCCTAGAAGGTAGGGCTGTGCCTTTGATCACTGGAGCCTTGAGCCCTCGGTAAGGAGTCGAGGGAAAGAAATGCTTGTTGAACACGACTCATTTGGACAGTCTTCCCTTCGATTATTTGAAATACTTCAGTATCCATGAATAAACTCTCCTTTCTGATCAGTTAGTTTGAGTTGGGGCTTGCCATTTTCAACTAAGACGTCTGCTTAACAAGTCATTTCTCTCTCCTGTTCTGGAATCACTCTTCTTTTTTCCGATAAATAACTCTTCTTTTCAAATTTTTCTTCTCTTGTCTTATACGAATTGGTAAAAATGTACAAATGAAATACATGTAAGTATTTAATTTTTGTTTCTTTTATTCAGGAAAATGTCTTCAAGTTTAATAATGGCTTTCTTATTTCAAAAGCATGATGTACTTACTAAAGAATAATCAGAAAATACATATGGGCCAAAGAGGGAATAAAGTGGCTACAATCCCCATGCCCAGAGGAAAACATGGTTCATACCTTACTGTGTGGCTATAAAGATAGTATGATTTTTACAAAATTGTATCACATTATATATATTTTAAAATCAGGTTTTTTTCATTGAAGTACATCTTTTCATTTTGGTAAACATATTTCTATAACACTATTTCAATGGCTACACAATAGTTCATTCTGTGACTATTTGATCATTTAAACATTTTTTCTATACACGTTAAATATCATGAACATCTACCAGATCTTTGTCTGAATTGTATCCTTTGTTAATTTCTTTTTTTTAATATTTTTTTGGCTGCTCCGGGTCTTAGTTACGGCACACGGGATCTTCGTTGCCGCATGCGAGATCTTTCGTTGCGGCCTGTGAGATCTAGTTCCCTGACCAGGGATCGAACCCGGGCCCCCTGCATTTGGAGCACGGAGTCTTAACTGCTGGACCACCAGGGAAGTCCCTCCTTTGTTATTTTCTTAAGATAAATCCCCAAACATGGAATTTCTGGGTCAATGAAAAGACACATCTTTAAAGACTTTTGATACATAGTGCCAAATTGCCTTCCAGAAAGTTTCTGCCAAATTAGAGAACATAAGTGCCCATTTCTCTGCCGAGTATTGTATCTTAAAATATTTCCAACTTGGTAAAACTCATTGTTTTACCAAATTACAATAATAGTTTGTATTTTTAAATTACTAGTAAAGCTTTTTTTCATATGTTTATTCTAATAATTTTTTGTTGATATGTTTGTTCTATTTTTCTGTTAAGGTATTACTGTTTTGTTGTTGATTTGTAACAACTTTTACATATCTTGGAGATTAATTCCTTCTTATCATGTATATTGCAAATATTTCCCCAATTTTTCATTTGCTTTTTAATTTTTTACATACAGACATCTTATATTTTATAACATCAAACGTACCTAGCAATCTTTTTTTTTTTTCTTGTAATTTCTGCCCTGGAGTCATGCTTAGCCAGGTCTTCCCCATCCTAATATGACATAAATATATGCTCATATTTTCTCCTAGTTGTTTTGTGGTCTCATCTTTCCATTTGAACATTTAATCCCCTTGGAATTTATTTTGGTATATTAGTTTTTAACCAGTTGTTCACAGACTATGTAATTAGTCTTTCTTTTCCCCACCTACTGCAATTGCCAATCTAATATATGATAAATTCTGATCTCTGGATTTCTGGTCCAGGAATCTATCTTTTCATTCCTACATTGGTAACAAACTTCCTAAATTAGAGTATTTGGAAATATGTCTTACCATCTGGTAGAGCCTGTCCCCTTTAATTTTAAAATATTATCTTAGTTACTCACAAATATATTCTTCCAGTGGAATTTAAAAATCAATTTGGTAAGTTAAAAAGAGTAAAGTTGGCAGCCCTAGCCTTCTCATTCAGATGCATGATGTTTCTCTGCACTATTCAGTCTTCTTTCTGTCCAGGTTGTATATTTCTGCTGTATTTGGTCCTAAGTATAGGATCATTTTTGTTGCTTCTGTGAATGGGATATTTTTCTCATTCTATTTTCCAATTTTTAAGACTGAACATTATTCCATTGTATGTATGTACCACCATTTATTTATCCATTTGTTGTTGATGGACATTTGGGCTGTTTCCACCTTTTGTGAATCGTGCTACTGTGAACATGTGTGTACCCGTGCTCGTGTGACTCCCTGCCTTCAGTTCTTTTGGGTGTGTACCTGGGGAGTGGAATTGCAGGGTCATATGGTAATTCTATGTTTACTTTTTGAGGAACTCCAAACTGTTTTCCACAGCAACTGAACCATTTTGCCTTCCCACCAGCAGTGTACAAGTTTCAATTTCTCTACACCCTCATCAATGCTGGTTATTTTTTTTAATTGCCATCTTAGTGGGTGTTGAAGTGGTATCTCATTGTGGTTTTAACTTGCATTTCTTTAATGACTAATGACGCTGAGCATCTTTTCATGTGTTTATGGTCTATTCTATATCTCCTTTGGAGAAATGTCTGTTGAATTCCTTTGTCCATTTTTTAAGGAATTGTTTATCTTTTTGTTGTTGATTTCCTAACTTTTTGACAGGAAAAAACAGCTAATTGAAAGTTGCCATTTCATATAGAATACTTTCAAAAGCAAAAACTAGAGGCAATACAAAATGACTTAAATGATACATTTTTTTAAATGTTTGAGTGGTTACCATATGCCAGGTAGTGTTCTAGCATTTTCCACGTATTAATATATTTAAATTTCACAACACTACAGGGTAGGTACTCTAATCAGTATCTCCACTTCACAAATCAGAAACAAGAGGCACAGAGAAGTTCAAATTCACATAACTGGTAAAATTAGAATTTGAACCTGGGAACTATATTCAATATCCTGTGATAAACCATAGTGGAAAAGAATATGAAAAAGAACGTGTATATATATATATATACATATATATGTGTATATGTATGTATAACTGAATCACTTTGCTCTACAGCAGAAATTAACACAACATTGTAAATCAACTATAATTCAGTAAAATTGTAAAAAAAGAATTTGAACCTGGGATATCTGACTCATCTCTGTGTTACTCAGTAAATAAGAAAGATTTATTTTCTTACATAATAATAAGTACTTAGGGAGGCATTACCAGCATTGATTGGGTTAGGAGTGAAATATAATCCATGAATTAGGATTTTTCTGTCTTCCTAACATGAAAAAGTTCATCCTAAGCATGCTGCTTTGGCCTCGAGATTGTTCCCTCATGGTCACAAAATGGCTACAACAGCTCTAAGCATCACATTCTTTCCCAGCAACACCCAAATGCCTGAAGCAGAAGGTCTCTTTGGTTTCTTCTTCTTTAAGAATGAGGAAAACTTTCCTAGAAGTCTTTCTGGCCCACTTCTCATTGGCCAGAGTTGTGTCACATGCCCCACGTTCAACCAGCCACTGACAAGGGGAAGCAGAACTACAGTTTGGGACAGAGATAAATCAAGATTTGCACTCTGACACTCCAGTGGGGTCCACCCTCCCAGAACCACCTGCTGCTGAACTCCTGAACAGAATCGCTTTTCTGTTAACCAAGGACTAGGGCATGGCTACTGGGTTGGTGAGCGACAACTTCTGCCACATTGCCATTTGCCTCTGCAAAGCTCAAGGTCAGTGATGTTTCCTCCATGGGCTGGTGATTCCTCACCCTTGATTTCTCCTAAGTCCTCTCTCTGATTCCTTGTAGGCCATGGATGCAGTGCATGCAGGAGAATTTGAAATTCTGTCACACAACTATTTGCAAAACCCCGTTTGCCAACTTCTTTCCTGCCTCTGTTTCCCTCTGTGGACCACAGGGGCTCCCTTAGGCTGACCTTTGTGAGTTCACACTGATTACAGATTTAAACTGCAAGCACCAACACTCATAAAATCCTAGCTTCCCTATGTAAAAATTCCCCTAAGTAGTGCTTAATTTCACATGCTTGCCAAATCCTAAATGCAGAAGCAAAAGCTGATTTACCTTCGTGCTGAAACTGAAGCTAAGCAAAGCTCTTGGCTTTGGGGACGCACACTGGTGTCCTGGGCAACACCTCATAGCAGGGATTTAAGTTAGGGGTCTCCCTGATATTTTAAGTGTCATTGAACTGCTCTGGCTAAAGAGAAATGGACGAAGCTTTCTTCCACGTGTACAAGGGTCACAGGCTACCTCTCCAAATTACCAAAGTGAAGTAATCCTGGGACAAATCATTTTATTCCATGTTCATACGGTGGATACACTGCCTGGAACATCTGTGAATTTACCTTTTCCTTTTATTTTTCTGCACCCTGCCCCAGGCCAAATTTAATGTATTTCTGATAATGAAAACAAAAACAAACACACTTAACCTTCAAAGAGGCAAATGAATGCCAGTCACTTCAGAATCTGAGACAAACATCTGTAAGCATCTGGTCGCTGAATCTACATGATGGTCCTTCTGCAATTACTCTGGAGCTTCTGCAAGGTGGCTGAGATGTCACAAAAAGCCAACTCAAGTGGGAAAGCTTGTGGGCGTTAATTTCTTCTTAGAGAAATGTAGGGAGTTTCCCATCACAGGAAGGATTCAAGCAGAGGGTAGTTGACCTTTTGTCCAGGATTCTTGAATTTGGAGAGGTTGAACATAAAGAATTTATTTAAGATCTCTTCCAGAGGATTCTAAGATGAGTCAGAAAAAACTCTATCTTCATATGGTGCTTTACAAATCATAAAGCCCTTAGATACATGTTTTATCTCATTTAAGCTTCAAAACAACTCTGTCACGTGGGTGTGTTTATTACTTTCATTTTAGAGATGGAGAAATCAAGGTTCAAACAGAGGTTAAGCAATTTTTCCAGACTCACACTTTTGGGAAGCGGATGGTCTTAGGACATCGGGGTCAGAGATATGGCCACTCTCAGGACGAGGGGTTGGCCTGAGGCCGGCCCATCACTGAGGCATCGACTTTGGGCAGCCACGCTGAGGCCCAGAGACATATCTGGTCTGGACCATCCCTTTCTCCTACGCCCTCAGGCTGGTCCTCGGCGAAGCTGTGTGTCCTCAGGGCCTCTTATGGACTCTGTCGGTTACTGTAGTGTGGAGCTTCCCGTCTCCTCAGAAGTGCAGTTTGTGAAGCCTAGGGTTTGAACTTGCTCGGTGTTTCAGCCCATTCCTGGGGTATTTCCTCTTTAAAAGCACCACAGGCAGAGTCACCCTAAGAAGGGGGCTGTCAGGGCGGCCCTCAGTGTGGGAGGAGGGGGTATTTCTGCTCCATGGGGGTCTTTCCAGCCATGCCAACCTGGCCACTCCACCTAGCCCGGATTGTGCAAGCACAAAGGACAATGCCACTGCTTGGTGGGGAAAGAATGCCGGGGAGGGGACAGGATATCCGCCTCAATCCCCCGCAGCCCCCAGGCCCTGGCTGGTGGGAGGACAAATCCCCTTGTGTGAGGGCCTGGGAACCGAGCTTTCTTCCACGCTGATCTTCCTATCAGATTTTGCCCTATTCTGGTAATTCAATGGGAAATGAATCCACCCAGGAGTCTGGGCTGGCCCCCGAAAGGAAGGTAAACGTAACAAAGAGAAAGTCATTGCCAATTTTAGAGATCATGTGTTCACAGGAATAAACAGGAATACAGCAGACTGGGAAAGTGGGCGTTTCACCACACCTTGTAACTAAACAGGCAGTAGTCAAGCCACGCTTTGTATCTCTTTTCATTTGGGTTGGCCAGTGGGGATAAATGAGGGGGAATAAAGTATGTACAGATTGCTTCAAATATGATAGCTCTGGGTTAAAAAATATATATCCAGTCTTGATACTCCTAGTGCACCAGGAAGTACTTCCATTTTCAATGAATCTGGAAAGAATTTTTCTCCCTCTCACTAAATATCTTTGACCACATAATATGACGTGTGGGTCTGTTGGCGGTAGGTTTTCTGACTCTGAGGGCCTGAGGAAATTGATGTTCAGAGAGAGGTTGAGTGACTTGCCCAGGGCTGCACAGCTTGGAAATGTGAAGCCGCGACTCTCGCCCAATGTCCTGACCCCTCAACAGGTGTCTTTCTGCGCACCTGGATAAGGCAGGGCATGAGGGGGACCAGGCACCCCACTACAGAGCAGGATAAATACATCGATACTAACTTTTATGATTATTTCATCACAAGGTCATTCTCCCACTCAAAGTACAATGGACGCACCTGCTGGCTCAGAGGACGGATGCTCAGAAATAAAAGTGGAAGCAAATGTTTTCTGTCTTCTACACCAGGGCTTTAGAGACGCAAGAGCTTAAAAATCGGAGCTCTAAAGGAATTAAAGCCCTAAGTTTATGCCAGAAACTATAGAGAGCGGAAAAGAGCGAGGCTTAGGGGACCAGGAGTGTCCGGGTGTTCACACACCTCACTGAGAAAGGGGGCGTGGCAATACATTTCACAGGCACCCAAGGGGGATGTGGGGATTGCATGCCTCACAGCAGCCTTGGAGTTGGAGCAAGGAGACAGAAGGAGCGCTTTATGGACCAGGGGCGAAAGCCTAGGACAGCGAGGACACCTCAGGGGCACGGCAGAGTGTGCAGTGACCAGGGACCAGGTGGCTCCCGCACATGACTGCCTTTCCCCGCATGCCCCATCGCCACGTCAGCCCCTGAAGTGTAGGCACAGCCCTGGCAGCAATGGAGCTGAAATATACCGGAACCATACACAGTTGCCAATTTTTGCTTAGAAATGATCAAACCGCAGCCATTTCATATTGTTCAGCGTAATGTCATAGGAACCCCACAACTGGCTGCAATTTAGTTTCTATCGCCCAGCAGAACGGGAGTTTGAAATGGAAATCAAATTCAGTGGCAGTCGAACAGACACTTGGATTTCCTGCCCCCTGCTTGGGGGCCACACTGCTCACACACTGACACCAGGCAGTTCTTGGAATGCCCAGTGGTTCAGATCTCCTTCTCCGGGGGGCGCCTGGGACGTTTCCAAGACATTCGGCTCTGATTAGAATGGATTCTGCTCCACAACCTGCCATTTCAGACCTACACACCATTTCCTGTATTTTGATGGACGATGCACGAAGCAGGGAGAACTCGTTCTCTCCTTACAATTCAATCCAGTTCGAAGTCTTCCCTGTGTCGCATGTGAGTACAGGGTTAGAGAGATGTAGGTCATTTCAGAGAACAAGCAGGCGCCTACAAATCCTCACCGCGACTTTGTAAATGGGGTGAGTTTTGCTGTAGGCTTCTTACTGGGGTAAGGCAGGCCGGGTGGGGAAGCTTAGTCCCCACTGGCTGAGGACTGGTAGTAAGGACATTTCTGGGAAACTCATCAGCACTCACTCCTCCTGGTGTGACACTTGTGTGACACTTAGTGTGACATGTAATGTGAGGAATCTTGGAAGAGCTGAGGAAGTGATTGCCAGAGAGGTCGGAAGGCGTTGCCCCTCCACAAGAAGCCATATCTTGGTGTAGTGCAGTGACTCATAGAGCCAGGGGGACAAGGACAACTTTCTAGGGCAGTGGTTCTCAAATTGTGTGTCAAGGCACCCTGAGGTGCCTCACTGAACACATAGGAGCACTGCAGGATAGTTTAGATTTCTGAGAGAAACGCGTTAACTTCTCAGATACTGAATAAAACTACTAGCTCAAGATAGCTTATGTTTGAACGTTAGGTCATGACATCATGTCTTTGTGAAGCTGGGTTTCAGATGGTTGCTTTGATAAAAAGCATGCACTGGGCTTCCCTGGTGGTGCAGTGGTTGAGAGTCCGCCTGCCGATGCAGGGGACACAGGTTCGTGCCCCGGTCCAGGAGGATACCACATGCTGCGGAGCGGCTGGGCCCGTGAGCCATGGCCGCTGAGCCTGCGCGTCCGGAGCCTGTGCTCCGCAACGGGAGAGGCCACAACAGTGAGAAGCCCGCGTACCGCAAAAAAAAAAAAAAAAGAAAAGAAATTGTGGTATTAAAAATGAAATTAAAATATTATTGCTTATTTTGATCTATTTTTTTCACATAGGTACTAAGCCATTAAGACAGACATAATTATTAAATTATTTGAAACTAAATAATAAACAAATCTTTGGGGTATTTCTTTTGACTTATAGGTGCCATGAAAAATTCCTGAGATGCTAAGGGAGCCGTGAACCAAGAAAACTGGGGCATTTTTGCCCTAGGAGGTGGGCAAGCTAAAATGAACCTGGGCCCCTGGATGAACCACCCTGCATTGCCCACTACCCTAGATGGTCTTATGAGAGAGAAACAAACTCTATTTTATTTGAGCCATTGTACTTGGGGGCTCTTTGTTACAGCAGCTTAGCTTGTTTCCTTGCTGATACAGTAATGCTCAGTAGATATTTGTTGGTGAAGAGACTTGGCATTGATTTCCTCTATAGTTTCATATTCTGGATTTGCTTATGGAACAGTAATGAGAAGTGGGTTATGAAAAATATATATATATATAAAACAGCAAGGGGCCATGGGACGTATAAAGGAAAGAAGATTGGATACTCACTGGTCATTTAAGTAAGTTCCTTGAATGTCAGACTCCTCATCTGCAAAGTGGGAATAATTTATCTACCTTGTATAACTTACGGTAGTGGAAACTGGATAAGATAATAATCATGAGAATATTTTGAGGAGTATTATACAAATAGAAGTAGTCTTAATTATTGTAACGTTTATGAAAATACTAATGACTCAAGGATTATCTTCAAAGGGGCTTGTCCATAAGAAGGAAAGCCTGAATTAGTGGAGAGTCTGAATAATAGAGTTTCTTCTTCTTTTTTTAAATCAAACTTTATTTGCTCAAAAGCAGTTAAGCGCTGCCATTTAGAGGCTAAGTTTTAACAGGTAAAGAAGCATTTATCTCTTGAAAGTAAAATTCCAGCCCCAGTAGCTTACATATTTATGTGGTATGACTACCAATAAATTCATCAGGGTCCCAAAACATTTAATTCTCTTAAGTAGTTAAGCAATCTTCTGTTTTATTGATACCTTCCATTTATTAAAAATCTTTCTTGTCTTTGTCGATGCCATTGTTAAGCCGCACTCCACCCCCTGTATGAGTTCTTATAATATCAAATTAGTAGGACCTGATTTTATAACAGTTTGGGATAAATCAATCAGATCCAAGGAACCCAGGAAAGAACGATTTGAGAGGTGGCCCTGGAGGGGGAGGGGTGCCAGGCTGTCTGGCATCCACTCCCCTCTGTGAGGGGTTTTCCATCGTGTGGAACCTTAGAGGTAGGAATATAGTCAGGGGATCTGGCTTTGCCATTTGGGCTCAGCCTCCCTTCCAGGCTCTGAAAATCTGAAAACCATGGGGCAGTGGTGGTCCCGGTTCTTTGCAGGCTAAGGAGGGATGTGCAGGTCATTCCTTGGACGTGGTCCTTTTCACAACCCCCTTGGTTCTGGGATCCTAACCTACCGTCAAGTCAGTGAACCCCAAATGTCCTTCCAATTACACCCCGCTCTGTCCAAGAGAGCCAGAATCAGTTTTTTTATTTGTAAATAAATACAGATAAATACAGATAGCCTAACTACTACAATGTCTTTTTCTGAACAGTTTTTCATCCGCAAACACTTTTTGAGCTGACTTAGGGTGTTATTGGTGCTAAGTGTTTAACAGGAAGGAAATCAGAGTGATTTTAGAAACAAGAGCACTCAATCCTGTTTTGATCGAGAATTCCTGAGCTGAAGATTTAAGATGTATCTGGAAGAAGTCTGTGTGCTCTTAAAACGTAGCCATGTTTCCATAATTGATATATTATACCTTTTTCATATTCTTCCTCTCTGTGTGGCTGCAAAACTTATAAAGAAAAGTTTCTCTTCCCAAAGGAGAATTCCTCTATGGAAAACTTTTTTTTTTTTTAAAGCCACAACCATACTTCTGAGAATGTTTATCTCACTTTACTAAAACCTCATGGGCATTCTTTATTCTGACACTTATGACTCTGAATAAGAACACCATCCACCTTAGGAGAAAAAAAGAGAATGTTTCTTTCCAAATATGTTTACTGTTCAATTAAAGTGTGTATATAGTGGAGAAGGGGGAGGATGGATTTTTCCTGAAACTTTTGAGAAGCTAGTTATTCAACGTTGTCTATTTTAAATAACATTTATTATCTGAAATTATTAAGAATTTAGGTGTTTGGAGGTTGACTTTCTTGATGTTGGTGTTACATTCAAAGGAAATGGATATAACACCAATAGCTGTGTTTTGGCTGAGATATTTGCTCCGAAGAAGAGACTCTAATTAGGAATGCAAGTCTGCCTTTTTGTGTGTGGAATTATTTACCTCACCTTCTTCATTTTTGATTCAGCTCTGTCTGTCCTGATCACCCAATTCAATCACTTCCCTCTTTAGCTACTTCTCTCCAATTCCACGGCCACCATCTTGGCCCAGGTTGCTGCCACCTTCCACCTATATTAACGCCTTTTATCTGCCTTCATTGCCTCTATTCTCACCTCCCACTTCCAATCCCCATTCCATTTTCAAGAGCTAGAGAAATCTGCTAAACACACAAATCTGGTCATTTTATCCTCTGTCAAATATCATTCAGTGTCTCCTCATTGTTCTTAGGATGAAAAACAAAATCCTTAACAGACTGAGAAGGCCAACAGTATCACTGTATTTTTAGCATTAAGAAAAACAACCCTGAGGGCTTCCCTGGTGGTGCAGTGGTTAAGAATCCTCCTGCCAACGCAGGGGACACAAGTTCAAGCCCTGGGCCGGGAAGATCCCATGTGCTGTGGAACAACAAAGCCTATGTGCCACAAATATAGAGCCTGCGCTCTAGAGCCCGCGAGCCACAACTACTGAAGCCCACGCGACTAGAGCCCGTGCTCCACAACAAGAGAAGCCACCGCAACGAGAAGCCCGTGCACCGCAACAAAAAGTAGCCCCTGCTCGCCGCAGCTAGAGAAAACCTGTGTGCAGCAACAAAGACCCAGTGCAGCCAAAAATAAATAAGTTAAAAAGTAAATAAATTTTTAAAAATCCCCAAAAGATGAAAGGGTCTTATAGTTCATAATTTGCAAACAAATTCACCAGAGCTGGATTTTAAAAAATTCATAACTTGCAATGGCCTCTTCTTTCAATAACCCTTTATCAGTAAATTAAATGTGTCAAATTTCATACTTTTGACAAGGAAAAAAAAAACCCTGAAATGGTGAAGCAACAGAAATGCCTGGTTCAATGGAAAGAAGATGTTGAAACTAAGCAAAAATGTTTAAGTTGGCAAAAATTAGAGCCAAGAAAAAGTGGAGAAAACAGGCGAGCCCATCCATCAGGCAGTGCCTGGGAAGCGGCCACATCCAGACTGGAACAGGCAATCCCCAAAGTTGAAAAATATGTGGACACAATGTACCTTTGACCTAGTGTTACTTTTCTTTAAGGGAAATGGGTGTGTGTGTGTGTGTGTGTGTGTGTATCAGTGGGAAATAAAACAATATGATAAGATTTTACAATGAAATTGTTCAGGCTGCAACAACTTCCTCAGTGCACATGTATCATAAGAATGTGGGGAGCCAGAGGGAGATATTTAATGCCAGAAAGGAACAGCTCTCATAGCCCCTGACTTCAGGTGGGTCGGCCATTGGGTGGCTTCCTCAGTGGCAGCCCCAGCCTGCCTGCGAGAAAGGACTCATGCAAAACTCTAGTTTTTATTCCCCTGGCGAGAAGTGATGGATCAACTTGCAGAGATCCACTGCTTGCGGTAGGTTAAGGTTTAGGAGATCTATAAAATGTCAGGGTTGGCCATGAAAAATCTTCCATCTGTGCTGGGGATACATTCTTTAGAAAGCCAATGACAACACCTTTATTTTCTGGAGGAAACATTTGGAGACTATTACTTATTAGGCACTTCCCATGAACCACACGATGGTCTGAATTTCATAATGTAGTTAAGGTTATTCCCACTTTAAAGATGGAGAGATGGACTCTTAGAAAGAGAATAGACACCTGCTGTTTCCTCCATGCTCAGCATCCTTCCCCTTTGTTTCTGGTTTTTTTTGAGGGACAGGCCTCCCCCAGTCTTGGGGGGAGTTGAGGGGAGGCTACCACCCATGGTATCCTGCTCTCTTCTAGCCAATCTTATGCTCTTCCCAAAGAATCCCAGCCTTGGTAAAGTACCATGGATGGAAAATGGTTGGAGCTCTCCTAAAGTATCTGCTCCCATGGTCTCCCTTCCAGCCTTTCTAAAGCCTGGTTCTTCAGCTTTTCCTCTATTACTTCCTTTCTGGCCTAAGTTGTCCAGAGTCGGTTTCTGTTGCTTGCCATCAGGCAGTCTTGGCTGAAACGTGTCAGTAGCTTGCCTGCACGCGTTCCTACTTCTTGTTGCCTCAGTCTTTCTGCTTCCTCTCCTTACTGCCTGTGGTTATGATTTCCGTGCAATGGGGGCATGATGCATGTGGGCCTGATCCTCTCTTCCACACTAGGAGAGTGAAGGAGGTGGTGTGTACTCTGCTCCCTGGGCACAGCTGCCCCAGTTCAAGGCCGTGGGTTTGTGTTTCTCAGTACAGCTGCACTGTATACAAGCTGAGCTCCCTCCTCAGTGTGATTTGAAGGTGGCCGAATAGGCTGGTGGCCTCCACGTATCCATCCCCAAACTGTATCTGTGTCTGAAACTCCACCATGAGAACCACGGGCTGTGGGACTGTTTCTGAAAGTTCTTGTTGAATAGCATTAAGTAGGGGTTTAACTCTCACATGATAGTAGGTGTGTATTCAGTATCTACTGATTACCTAACGCTTAGATAATGCTTTTGAATGAATTATTATCCATCACAGTATCTCGTGTATATATCTGAATAATAGTGGTATAACCCTATGCAAGACACATAAGAAATTGAGTTCATGGACAGTAAAGCATGCAGGTGGATTTGGGGGTCTCCTTGCACAAACTGTGTGCCCCCATCCCCCAAAGCCTCATGTCCTGTAGGTGGGGAACCAGCCCAATAATCCCTGCAGTATTTGTTATCACATCAGAAGGATTCATTCATCAGAGAGCAGGGGTCACAGGGAACAGCACCGAGACAGACCTGTAGAGGTCATGGGTTCTGCAGGAAACTTGGAGAGTGTGTTTGACTTGGCGGGGGGCAGGGGTGGCTTTAAAGACAATTTTTGCTGCTTTATGGCTTGTTTGGGTTTCTTTGAGCCAACTCTCTTTGAGAATGAGTGGTGGAAATGTAGTAAGTACAAGTCCTGATTTTAGGAACACCAAATTTCTTGCTAAAATTGCCTTGTGCTTGAAAACCTGGGCCCGCAGCTGGGGTTTGGCAACCATACCCTGCGTGTTTTCCCGCTGAGTCTAAGGTGCTGTTGATTGTATGAGGGATTTGTGTGGGCAGGGGTTATGGGAGGGTGGGGAGCCCAGTCTGCAAGGGGAAAAGGGATGTTTGTTTAATCTTGTTTGAGGATAGACCCTGTGGAACTGATTAAAGAAACCTCAGCTAAAGTTGGAGCCAGGCCCAGAGGGGAAGCTTTCATGCCCCACCATGCATCATCAATTACTCTGAACAGGAAGAGACTTTGGTCTAGGATTCTATCAGAAGGTACCTCTACTTACTCTCCAGCAGGAAGAAAACTGCCCTCTGCACAGGGCAGCCCAGCCAATCAGAGACTGTAGCAGCTCAACCAATGAGAAGCCTCCATGCTTTGGAACACTAGCTCTTTCAATGGACTCCTTTGGTTATCACAGCCCTGCCAACTCCCCCTTTTTTCTTTTTTAAATTAATTAATTAATTAATTATATTTTTGGCTGCACTGGGTCTTCACTGCTGCATGAAGGCTTTCTCTAGTTGCGGTGAGCAGGGGCTTCTCTTCGTTGCGGTGCTCGGGCTTCTCATTGTGGTGGCTTCTCTTTGTTGCGGAGCGTGGGCTCTAGGCGCGCGGGCTTCAGTAGTTGTGGCACGCTGGCTCAGTAGTTGTGGTGCACGGGCTTAGTTGCTCCCTGGCATGTGGGATCTTCCCGGAGCCCGTGCTCCGCAACAAGAAAAGCCACCACAATAAGAAGCCAGCGCAGCGCAACGAAGAGTAGCCCCCGCTCGCCGGAACTAGAGAAAGCCTGCGTGCAGCAACGAAGACCCAACGCAGCCAAAAATAAATAAATTTTTAAAAAAAGGCAAGTTCGCCTTCCTGGTTCTCTGGATTTGATGGTCCACCGTTTTTCTCCATCCTGAATTGCAATTACTCTGGCTATTATAGTACTTAGGTTGACAGCCACAAAATGGAAGAGAGGGAGACACGGAAAAAGAAATAATTAGGGTGTGACTCCAGCCCAGCCCCAGGGACTCATAATAAAAGCCAGCATTTATTGATTGCTTAGTCAGTGGCAGGCACAGTGTATCCCTCATTTAATCCCCACAATGACTCTGTCGTGGAAACTATTACTATCATCTCATCTTAGAGAGAAGAAACAGATTTGGGACGTTAAGTAACTTTCTCAGAGTCACATACCCAGGTCTGTTGCTCTTGGAGCCCTGGCCTCACTCCCACAGTGATTGGAAGCCTCTGCAGGGCTAACCTTTAAGGAAGGTGTGGCCTGTTCCCCGAATCTGTGGGCACACAGGCTGGCTCCAGTGAGTGAAACCCAAAGAGGATATTTTGCACCTCAATGTTATCAGCTCTAGGAGTCAGGGTATCAACCAAACTCAAGGGTGAGGCATTATTCTCAAGGAACCAGAGTGTACCCCAGCTGTGTCAACTTGAGGCTCAGTCTCACCATCTGTAAAATGGGGATGGCAATACCTCCTATCTCAGGATTAGCTTCAGTTAGAATGACAGAAAATACAGACTAACAGTAGCTTAAACAAGAGAAGTGTATTTTTCTCTCACCTAAACAAATTCTGGAGATGTACAGTCCAGAACTTACATGGTAGCTCCATGGTAATCAAATACCCAGGCTTTCTATATATTTGTTCTGCCATTCGCACTGCATTTCTTCTACTTCATAGTCCTAAATGGCTGCTCTAGCTCCAACCATCACATCTGTTTCCATTCATTGGGAAGGAGGAAGGGGCAAAGGAGAGCACTTCTCTTTAAGGTCACTCTCTTCCTGGAAGATGCACATGCCCCTTCTGCTTACATCCCATTGGTCAGAACTCAGCAAATGCTAAATCTAGCTGCAAAGGAAGCTGTGAGGCCACTTGTCTAGCTACAAATCAGGAGTTCCATTACTAAGAAGGGGGGCAATGTATACTGAGGTTGCTGGGAGGATGAAATGAGTTAAATGTAAGTAAGTTATCCAGCAGAGGACCTTCCTGGCACTTAGGGTATACTAGATAAACACTAGTTTTGAATCTTTCTTTCCTTCCTTTACAGTTTTCCTATAAAACATTCCTGCAAACCATTCCAATTTGGTCATATCTGCTTTTAGTATGAACAAAAAACCGATCAAACATTTGTGTTTTGGAGCTTTTATTCTTTTCTAATTTTTCTAATTTTGTTATAGGAAAGTTTTTTTTGTAATGCACCATTAATTTTTTAAGTTCCTTGCTGTTCTTGAAGATTTCTTAGTAAAGGAAAGCTCTTTTTTTTTCTTCTAATGCTGTAATCCTTGGCTCGCTACTTTCCCTATTGTAATTAAGGCCCATCACAGAAGGCAAATAAAACTGATGTCAGTGTCATAATAAAGTGTGATAACTGAAAAAGTAAAGCACCATACTCATCTTTCCTTGGCCTTGAGATCATTATTGATATTCATGTCACTTTCCAAAAGGCGAATAAGGTCTGCCACATATAAGCTATTAGTACTTGGGCAAGTCAGTTCCCTCTCTAAGCCTCAGTTTGCTGATCTGGAAGACAAGACTGTGGGAATGAAATGGAAGGATTGATGGGAGAAAAGCTCTCCACAGACACCTGGCACATCGTACGCCCACCACAAAGGATAACTCTTACTTGCTTATTTTTCTATTCGAAAGACTATCAGGCTTAGTTGGAGATTTCTACTGAGGCTTCAAGTTCATGACATTTTAGCTTTTGTTATAATAAAAAGCAAGTACTCAACAAGATTGTTTATAGCAGATTTATTCACAGTAGCCCCAAACTGGAAACAGCCCAGTGCATCAACATAAGAGCGGATAAACAAAGTTTGCCTGTTCTTACAAAGGCACACTGCTCAGCAAACAAAAGGAAAGAGCAACTCTCCACAGCCACTTGGGATGAGTCCCAAACCATTGTGCTGAGTGAAAAGAAGCCAGCTACGGAAGAGTACCTAATACACGATTCCACATCTTTGTGGCAAAATTAATCTGCGGTGGAAATAAAAACAGAATAGTGGTTGCCTCTGGAGGGTGGCGGCTGGGAGTGACTGAGAAGGGATTTGAGGGAACGTTCTGGAATGTTCCAGGGTCCTCCACTTGGGAGCATTTCTTACAGTGGTCATTCTGCCCATCTGGTGGAATTCTGTCCTCCCATCTGTGGCCCCATCAGACTGTGGGTCCCAGGAGGCAGGGATGAGGTTTGGCTCACCACCATCTCCCCAGCCCCTAGCACAGTAGCTGGCTTAGGGCAGAGACAATGTGCATTGGATGAAAGAGGAGAAGGAGGGGGTGGCGGCCATGAGGACCCACCCAGCTGACCTCCAGGCACGGGGAGCACAGGTGATCAGGGCCCTGTGACTGTGCTCAGAGGTGGAGGCCACACCACAACCAGGGACCAAACACAGCAGAACCCTGAGGCAGTCCTGTTCCTGGGAGACACGGGACCCCTGGACGGCCAGCTTTGGCTCGAGGCCTCCCTAACAGAACCAGCCAGACCTCACAGCAGTCTAGAATGCTCCCCCGCAATCCTCCTTCCCTCACTTCTCCACCTGGGCCAGACCTGCATCCCCAGCAGGAATCTCCTCTGACAGAAGCCTTGCAAGGTGCATCCCGTCTTGGCATCCGCTTCTCAGAAGATCCAGACTCACAGAGAGGGAGGGAATGAAGGAGTGAGGAAGGGACCCAGCCTTGGCTCAGCCCCCAGTCACGCCCTGAAGGCTTCACGATGACGGCACCTCCGAGCTGCTGACTTTTACGTTGCTCTGTGTTGCAGTTTCCTCAGTGCCTTGCCTCCACCGTTAGCTTGCTGAAGGGGGAAGGAATGGCCGGTGTGCTTCGTGTAGTTTCTGCCTTTTCCAGAACAGGAAAGCAGCCCCAAGGCACCTTGTACACAGAGGAAGCGAAGTCCTAGGCTCTCAACAAATAGCCATTCAAAGGGTTAGAAGCACCATTTTCCAAATTGTAGCCTGTGACCCATTACTGGGTCAATTGAGTGAATCTCAACCACCATTTAAAAGGAAAAAACAAAAAGGAAACTGAAACAGAGTAGAACAGAGCAAGGTGTAAGTATCAGGATCTGTCACAGAAAGAAGGGGCCAGTTTTGTGTCCTGAATGCTTTCAGTTTTTACAGATAAGTGTGTTTGTAACAGGCCCTGGGCTGAAATGTATTTCTTAATGAAAGTGAGTCATGGTCAAAAATGTTTAGAAAACGCTGATCTACTAGCATCGTCTAGTTCAGCATTGCTCCAGGACACATTTATCAACCCAAGTGATCCTTTCGAAAGGGATTTCCTAGGCAAATTGGTAGCACAACTGGGAGCAAACCGCTGACTCACAGAGAGAAAATCTCCTCAAGTGGCCTCAGCCTGCTTGGAGGTTCACAGGAGTTAAGGATGTTAAAGACTGCGTCTGCATCATCAAATCTATTGAACGTAGAACTTTTCAAACGTGTTTGAGCTCTGCATGCCTCCTCCCTCTTTTATTTTGAATCACGCTGGAGCATCTATGTCTCTCTCCCTAGATGCAACCGTGGAGAGACGCTGGCCCAGCTCATGCCCTGCTCCATGGATTCCTCACCACGCTGTCCTTGTTAGTAGGACCGGGGGCTGACCCTCACCCTTTGGCATCTGACCTCCCACTCGGATGATAATTTTGTATGCAGCTTCTTCATACACTCAGAGACCCGCTCAGGGGTGGTGGACATGAAATGGCTTTTCCCATTATTCTCCATAGGCCCCCAGGATACACTTGCACTCTTCTGTGCCAAGTGCATGCATCTGCACGATGGTGGCCTGTCACTGGGGTAACCCCTGGGCCATGAAGAGAGGGAAGTTAAGTGGTCCACATGGGGGCTGAGCTGTGACCTGGGCCTCATTCCCCATGCTTGGCGATACAGAGTTAAAATAGGTGCTTTCCAATAAATGAAAGTAGGTTCTACCAGCCCACCGGCCCCCGCTGCTCTCCTATAATTGGCAAGGAGGTTAGTCTGACTTTGAGGACAGTCTGGGAGTCGGGAGGTCTCAGTTCTAGGCTATGTCCTTGCTGTGGAGCCTAGGCAAGCCCCTGGGCCTTATGGGTAAAATCAGGTGTCAGTCTCAGTGATCGCATTGACACGGAACAGTAGAGGCAAAGTGGGCCTCAGAAGGCTTCAGTTCATGTTTTTGGTTGAACAGATGAAGAAACTGAAGCTGAGAGAGGCCAAGTATCGTTTACTAGGCCACACAGCACAGGTGGGAACTCAGATGTCTGGCTCCTATTTCAGTCCATTCCCATCTGACCAGCCTGTCATCCTAAGGCCCCTTCCAAGTATTTTCCAATATATAAAGTAATCATAGTAGAGGGGCAGATGGCACACAGCTCATCTGAGAGATTTTTAAATGGTCTCTAAAAAGAACCCCAAGAAACAATTATAGAAACCGTCATTGTTTAACCGCAGTATTTGCATACTATGATATGTCTAAGTGCTTTTAAAAGTCTCCTAAACTCAATATAAGTTCATGAATCATTTCTCCCATTTCCCCTTGGCAAACTTCTTCCTTAATTACAAATAAATGGCATTTACCTTATTGGGTGTGTTTGTCTAAGCCCTTGATTAATCAAGAATCTCAGGTACGATAGAAATTCAACTAAATCAGTTTGATAAAAAGACAGATTTATGGCTCATATAAGTGGAAGTCCACTCACAATGAAATTCAGAGACTTAAATGAGATTGTAGTTAGCTCTTTTTCCCTTGCTCTCACATGCATTCTAAATTCTGCACGTCCTGTGTGGTTGTGGCCTCCTTTTCTCCTTCTAAAGACATGCTTTCTCCACGTGGGGAAGATGTTTGCCAGCAGCCCATTTCCAGTTCTACCACCAAAAATGATGATTTTTTTTCTTCTGTACCTCTAAATAAACAATCCTGGGGGATAAGTCTGATTGGTCCTGCTAGGGTCACATGAACACTTGTAGACCAATCACTGGGACCAAGTGGTTGGGTTATGATGAATGGCTGGGCTCAGGTCACGTGCCTACACACCTGTGGCCAGGACATCCTTATCCTTGGAACAACAGTCCCACTAGAATCTGATGATTAAATCTAGGAGGTGCATTCCCCACACCAAGATAAAGAGCCAAATGCGAATGGTTAGTTGACTTAGGAAGCTGAGATCGTATATACGAGAGACAAATAGTCTGCCTAAATTCCAGGAATGAAGTCCTTGCCTGGAGCAAATATTTACTTGTCCACACCATGTTCACAGGTATGTATTTGTAAAAATAATGCAACACCATGGATCTGGCTGATCTAACTCCCATTCTCAACCCTTTATCTATAGCTACTTTTTAGCTGGAGGTGGCCAAGTTATGTACTTCTGACCAATAAGACACAAGTTTGTGTTTTCTTTGTGGTTTTTGGAAAAGCAAACACTTCCCCCAAATAGGTTTTGTTTCTTCCTTCTTCCTTCTTTCTTCTCATGGAAGATGGGTGTGATACCTGGAGTTGCAGCAACCATCTTGCAAACATGAGGGAAAGGCCAAAAGAATCATAAGCTGCAAACCAGGGCCAGCAAGCTGTTGCCTTGAGACTTTTTATTGTATAAGGAAAACAATCCCCTGTTGTTTAAATCGCTCAAGTCAGTTTGTCAGATACTTACAGCCAAAATATTCCTAACTGATAAAACGGATAAATGAGATTCCTTTGTAGCCATACATAAAATCTTAGAAGTTATAGAATCTGGTACAGGTCTATGTCTCTCTTTGTTTCACTCTGAGTTTTCAGTTTCAAACTTTGGGGAAGATGAAGAAGACACAGTCCTTTTACCCAGAGGAAGCTTACAATTAAATAGAGCTTAAAATTTAGGCCAGTGTTGAACAAAGAATTCCTTCTCATGTTTAATTCCCCAATGCTGCAATTAAGCCCATTTGCTTTTTATTTCATCCTCAGTAGAGCTCAAGAATGGCTAGTTACCATATTTTTAAATAAGGAAGATGATTTAATTAAAAATACACTCCCCTCTCTGTGATGTGCGTGTGTGTGCATGCATGCACACGTGCGTGTTTCAGTTTGTCTTCCTTGGTTTCTTTGACTTTCTTCATAGGTCTTATTTTTCAAACCTCTAATCTTTATGTGAAATTTGATCAAACAAAATGTAGGGTTAGAGTTTTTAAACATTTGTGTGGTCACTTAGGATCTCTGGTTTATCTGGAGAATAAAATTGTAAAGACTTTTTGGCCTCCTGCCTTCAAATCCCTCCAGCCCCAATGCTGGAGCCACCTAGCCTCTCCTGCGTGATTAAATCTTCATGTTTGTGACTCTGGCTCCAAATTCTGGAATCAAAATTGTCCCTGGGTAGAGGAATCAGATGCAACCTAGGCTGAAGGACCCCTGACTCTGAATGGGGTCTATGGGCCTTTCATGAGCGTTTAACCTTGTTGTCCTAGCTCACCGGTGACTGGATTCTCCACATGCTCTTTAATTTCCTCTGTTACGGGTATTTTCCCTGTCTGGTCTTATCCCTCTTCTTCTGGCACCTGTTCACTAGTCTTCCTGCAGCATTGCCCCTTCTTTACTCCTGATCTTCGTGGTTCTAGTGAAATTAACTCCAACTCCAGCTCAAGGGTGAGCAGGCTGGCCAATCAGAGCATCACATCATCTTGGTCACAGTAATCAGTTCAGTGATTGTCATGTGACCAAGTCTGGCTGCTCAAAGCCAGTGATACTCAGTGATGGGACTTTTTTGGAAGAATGATTGAGAAAGGAAAGCCCTTTCCCTGCTGGGGTTGCTGAGAGGAGAGATTATGAGCCTGGCAGCCATCTTGCCCCCTAAAAGGAGAGGCCTCCAAGAAGAGAGCCCACAAAAAGGCGGGAAGAGCTGAAAGAGAGAGAGAAAACTAGACCTTTCTTTTTTAATATAAATTTATTTATTTATTTATTTTTGGCTGCGTTGGGTCTTCGTTGCTGCACGCGGGCTTTCTCTAGTTGCGGTGAGCAGGGGCTGCTCTTCATTGCGGTGTGCGGGCTTCTCATTGTGGTGGCTTCTCTTGTGGAACATGAGCTCTAGGCACGTGGGATTCAGCAGTTGTGGCACGTGGGCTCAGTAGTTGTGGCTCGCAGGCTCTAGAACACAGGCTCAGTAGTTGTGGCGCACGAGATTGGTTGCTCCACAGCATGTGGGATCTTCCCGGACTAGGGATCGAACCCGTGTCCCCTGCATTGGCCGGTGGATTCTTAACCACTGTGCCACCAGGGAAGTCCGAAAACCAGATCTTGAGGTTACTCTTTGAGCTCTGGATCCAGCCTGGGTCAGCACTTTCTATTGACTTTCTCATTTCATGATCCAAAACATTTCCTTTTTAGCTTAAGCTAATTTAAGTAGATTTTCTGCCCTGAACCCTACATGTCTTCTGAGTGGGTCCCCAAATCCCATTTGATGTGCCATGAATGCACCTCCCACTCAACACTTTAGCATCTTCCATCCTAAGGATGGACCTCCTGGACTTACCTGAGACTCAGGTCCTTACCTACTGGTCCCTATAGAAATTAGCCCCTGAATATGCCCTCAGAGGCCCTTGCACCTCACCCAGATTCCCAGTGGTTCTTCTACTGGCTGCTGCTAATGGCTCCCGTGGCAATCCTTACCTGAGAAGTGCCCTTAGGAAACTGGAGTTGACTCTCTCTGACATACCTGGGAGTTACAACCCCTCACCTGGGGCTTCTTTGAGCTAGTGGTTGACTAATGTCAGTGTACAAGAGCCCTACTTCTTTGCCTCAATGCAGGACAGATGCTACATAACAATATATGCTCCAGAGCTCCTCCCGAGATGGGGCTGAGGCTAGAGCTCAGTTGAAACCACATCTCACTTAGCTTCTCCTCCTTCCCTGTTCCTTCATAAGTGACTACACGAGAATCCCTATTTCAAGTTCTGCTTCTAGAGAACCTGACCTGTGGCAACTTGTAATTTCCAAAGATGGCGGCCACAATGTCTCTCACCCCACGTGCTCTTCTTACAACTCAACTTCTCTCATTGGAGGAAGGCATCTATGTCCCTCCCCTTGAATCTGGGTGGATGTGACTGTTCTGAATAAAAGAGTATGGTGGAAATGTTACTCTGTGATTCCCAGTTTAGGTCATAACAGGCGGTGGAGCTCTGGTGTTCTGGTGTGATTTGTTGTTCAGTGACAGAGTCTGGAGCCCTAAGACATCATGAATCCTTAGCCTTTACGCAAGTGTGCATGATGGCCTCATCTTTCCTGGTCCTGTTTGGCAACCCAGACAAGCCAAGTTCTGGAAACGTCTGCTGGTAGTCCTCCTGGCGAACACGCCTGGAAAAGCTGTGGCTTTCCAGGATTCCACCATCTGGGAGACAATGCTGTCATGTGTGGGTTATCCTTGTCATTCCAACATCCAGGAGGGTTTACGTATCAGGAATAGATGATGCGCTACTTGTTGTGTGGTCAGGCAGATGAGTCAGGGGCTGTACTTTCCCTCCTGAACACATTTTACTTGTAATATTAATAATGTTTTCTGGGAAATTCCCAGACGGCGAGGTTTGAAAATCCTGAAGCAGCAGTTCATTGTGTCTCGGTTTTGCTTAAGTAAAAATGCTAATGAAAGTTTCTCCTGAGTGTTAAAAGGAGAATCAAAAATAGGAACGCAAAGGTGAGGTAAACTTGGTGTTCTCTAAAAGTAACAGGAATGCTTATTTTCATTGTCCCCTTGTGAGCCAAAGGGCTCTCTATCCAAATGATCTGAAGATTGGATGAGTCCACACAAGGTGTGCATGTATGTGTGTGTTTTAAAAAGCTTAGCGGAATTTTTCTTGCATATTCTAACCAGGAAATTCTAATTCTAATAGGAAAATGAGCATCTAAAAAATAGAACCCTATTTTTAAAAAGAAGATAGAGTCACAAAAACAGGTGCCTCTGCAGACAAAACGCCACCTGATATCTTTGGCTTAGGTTTGTTTTGCAGTAGGAATGAGGAGGAAAGGCATGGGGGCAATGAGGAGACTGTTGGGGGGGTTGCTTCAGGGTATTAGCTTTACACTAAAGAAAACAATCTGTATGCCACTGAAATTTCAAGGTTTCCATTCGTTCATTGCTCATTTTCTCATATAGCTCTCTAACACCAGGAACTCAGCAATATAAAGTCTGGGGCAGGTAGAGGAAATCAACCTGGTGAGAGTGTCCTGCTTGAACAAACTGTTTCTGATCTTATTCTTACACTCCTTTGTTCCTGACTGTTCCGGTTAGCTATTGCTGCATAACAAATAACCCCCAAACCTAGTGACTAAAACAACAGCCATTTAGTTTTTATCATGATTTTTGTGAATCAGGATTTGTGGAAGTCAAGGCTATGTGGTTCAGGCGGTGTGTCAGTGAGGGGCTGTAGTGGCCTGGGACTGACTGGGCATGTCTTCCTCATGTCACTGCTCTCAGGTCCTCTCCATGTGGTCTCTGTGCGGGCTAGTTTGGGCTTCCCCACAACATGGCAACCTCAAAGCTGTTGGACTGCTTGCACGGTAGCTATTAATATGTTTCATGAGTGAATTCCAGCTATCTAAGTGGAGGCTTCCTTACCTTCTAGCTACAGAAGTCACACAGCTTCACTTATACCACATTCTACTGGTTACAAGTGCATCACAAACTACTCAGATTAGGGAGAGGGAAATTAGACACACACCCCCCTTTTGATGGGGGAATGGCAAGGTTCTGGAAGAGAACACGGGGCAGGTGATATTGTTGCAGGCCATCTTTGGAAGATACAATTAGCTACACTGCCCAAGCCTGGTTCCTCAGTGTTCCCATCGATTCTGTGAGCTGCCCAAAAGCCTTTTTCTGATTTTCTTTACACTTTAAGGTAATCAGAGCCCAGGTCTCTGGTGTGCAACAAGAACCCTTCCTGTCACCCTCTCAATTATTTAAAATGGAGTTTACTTATAGATTCTTGGTTAGAACCTCTAACTGGAATTAGAGCAAAGCGAGGTGGCTTTTGGAGCCAGAGTTTCCCTCCTTAAGATAATCAGATCAGTATAATGACCTTAAGAGAGGAGAGGTGAGAATAAGACCTTGCCTTGTGGTGTCTTGACCACCAAGGTCTTGTCCTGCATGACTTTACTAGCTGTCTTTTCAGGAATTGATAACACTTGAAAAATATTGGTAATTCCTTAATAATAGCATTAGCAAAGAAGATTATACTGATGCTTGGAGAAGAAGGCAGATGTCTGAAGCTGGCCTATTGTGGTCCAGCTGTTGCTTAGCAGAGGCTGCATGCCAAAACCAGGCCTTAGGCCTGTTAAAAAGTCTCTCATGCTCTTTCCCCAAGCTGCCAGGGCTGTCAGCTTGACTCTTGATACTTGGGCCTGGGAACACTAGGGCTGAGAGAAAAGGCCTCAGTGGTGACTAATGGAGAGCTCTATTCCAAAATTCCCATTTCAACTGAGTAGAGAGACAACAGACATTGGGAGGGAGGAAAGTAGGCCTGGAGCCACTGGCATTTAAACCCTCTAAATGTGTTTCACAAAAGGACAGGTAGAACAGAATGAGTTAGGAGGAGGGAAAGCGTGGGCTTTTCAAGAGACATTATTAATCCAACATATAAGTTCTGTATTAGCTCCTGGTATGAATGGTGCTATGGTCTTAATGTGTGCATCCCCTCAAAATTCATATTTGAAACCCTAATCCCCAAGGTGATGGTAGTAGAAGGTAGGGCCTTAGGGAGGTGATTAGGTCATGAGGGTGGAGACTTCATCAATGGTATTAGTGCCCTTATAAAAGAGGCCCCAGGGACTTCTCTGGCAATCTAGTGGTTAAGACATCACGCTTCCACTGCAGGGGCATGGGTTCGATTCCTAGCTGGGGAACTAAGATTCCGCATGCCACGTGGCCAAAAGGTAGAAAAAAAAAAAGAGGGCCCAGAGGCCCCTGGTCCTTTCCACCATGTGATGATATATCAAAAGATGGTTGGTTATCTAGGAAGTGGGCCCTCATCAGACAATGAATCTGGTGGGGGGCAGGGAATGATCACGGACTTCTCAAGCTTCCTGAACTATAAGAAATCAATATTTGTTGTTTATAATCTACCTGGTCTATGGTTTTTAATTATAGGAGGCTAGACTGACTAAGACAAATGATATTCACCTGTTTATCCTATTTATTCACTTATTCCTTCCCTTGTTTATTCATTCATTCATCATATGAGTTTATAAGCCAGAGCATCCCAGGAAATGGAGAAATGACTAGATCAGAACCATGAGATCCCTCCTGCAGGTGGGGAAATAGGAGAGGAGTAAATGGCTACATAGCAGGCAAGGCAGTTAAATCTCAGTTAACAAAACCTCTTGAAGGAAACCCCTTTCATAAGAAATCATGTTTGGAATCATGTTTTTAATAAGCAGATACCTTGAGAAGCTGTGCTCACAGTGTAGAGCCGGAGCCGTATGCTAACTGTTAAGAGTTTTCCTCTATACGGCACGGGGAGGGGTGGGAGGAGGACCTTATGTTTGTTTGCTAATCGTCAATGTCATCCTTCAAGTGTCTAATCTCCCTTCTCATATCTATTAGCATAGTAGGTACTAAGATATACTGAGAATAAAACTTATGTTCCTATAACAACATTTCAGGGGGGCAGACGTGGTGGAAACTAATTCCCAGTCAGTTTCAGGATTGGCCCCAGCTCCCCTAGACTTGTGTATAAGTTCTGGGGGGCTCGTATTGTGCCAAACCCTTAGAAGGATTAGCAAAACCAATCGGTGTCATCTACATCCAGGATGGCTTCTGTTGGGATATCTTCGCATCCTCTGGTTGCCTATTGTTTTGTACTGCTCTCTGCTGTAGTATCCCTAAGATTTGTCACAAGGCTTCTGTTGGTTCAGATCTCTCAGCTTCTTTCAGTACATGGGAGCATTTTTGCTGCTTTTGTGACTTCACTCACTACAGGAATCTTTGTGGGACTATTTTATGACTTCCGTGCTTCCCTCAGGTCCTCAGGAGTCATTTTATTTCTTCCACAGTATGGTATGGTCATGGTCTTCTTCAGATCCATCTGTCCAGACATAGCATGCTGGGTGCCACCCTGAGCTCTACTTGGGGAAGGAGCCATGAGTCCCTTCTGTACTTGGGTTCTTCCAAACACATCTGAGGTTTCTATTATACCACCCACCAATATTATTGACTTTTATTTCAGGTATTCAGTTTTAGAATTTCCATTTGGTTCCTTTTTTTGTAGTTTCTAGCTCTCTGCTACAATTTCATATCTGTTCCTTCATTAAAAACACATTTTCCTTTATATCCCTGAGTATAGTTATAACAGCTGCTTTAACATCCTAATCTTATTTCAACACCTGGCTCATCTTCAGGTTGGCCTCCATTAATTAATTTTTCTCTTGGATATGGGTTACATTTTCCTTTTTTAAAATGTCTAGTAATTTTGGATTGTATTGTGGACATTTGTGAATGATATATTGTGAAGACTCTGGATTCTGCTATGTTACTGTCAAGAACATTATTGTTTTTAAATGTTAGCAGGCAGTTAACTTTGCTGAACTAAAATTCCAAACTTGGTCACCTTTGCAATGGGCACTGCTTGGAGTCTACTTCAGGGGTCAGCCAGTGGTTATACAGTCTGGTGCTTCCCATCTGTGGCTCTCTCATTTTGGGGATTCTGCCTCTCTCTCTCCAGCTGCTGTGATCACTCTGAACTCTGTCCTCTGATTCCTTAGCTGGTATGACTGTGGGTTTCTGTCAAAGTTTTGGCTGCCCTTTCAGGGACTAAAGGGGCCTGGCCTCAGGTGAAAAGCCATAAAAGAATGGAAAATCCACCCACGGATGTTTCCATTTTTCAAATGTGGACTCCCTTCCAGCTTATGCCTAGTTTTAGTTGCTTTCCACTGCCTTCAGAGAGTTATTTTTTAGAGTTTGTCTAGAGTTTATCTGTAGGAGAGTTGGTTCAGTACAAGCTACTGTACCATGTGGAGTGGAATTTGCTGCCCTTCCTTCTGGTTAAACTGTAGGGGCAGGATATTGTTTCTCCCTTTCTCAGGGACCTACAATGTCCATTTCAGTCTCTCTTCTCCTCACATTCTTCTCCCTGCCTGCAGCCTAGGGTTATGTTATGCACTCTGAGAAGTTGGGGAGATTTTTTTCTGCCTCTTTTTTTTTCTTTCTAAATTTTGAGTCCCCTTGGATATTTGAAACTCAAAAGTCCAAGGTTTCAGAACCTCAAAAGTTTTTTTTGCCCTTTTGCTGAAACTAACATTCCTTGGGCTGTAGATGCCATATGTATGTTCGGTTCCCAAATCAAAGAAAAGGGATAAGATAACAGGAAGTACTGGGATTTGGAAAGTACATCAATATTTCAAAAAAAATTATTCCTCCATATCAGGAATGACACCTATGTTGAGTGATTGTTTGACTGTGGTTTAGTACAAGTGAGACTGAGTGTGTCTGATATTTAGATCAATAGTTGTAAGTATTTAAGCCTTCTTATTTCATTCATTTATTCATTCAAACATGCTTCACTCATTGAAAAAACATTTAGAGACTGCCTATTATTTGTTAGGCCTTGTGCTAGGTACTAATTATGGAATAAAAAGTTGTATTTGTTAAAGACATTTCAGGCATCAGCAAACATTATGGAGAAAGGCATAAGGCAGCCTAGAATTAAATCTTGCCGGCTCTATTGAGCAGACTTGAAGCAATACAGATGCTGTTACTTTAAAGTCATTTGGGATAGTGAAGATAGCACAAAATTTGGATTCAAAAAACTCAAGTTTAAGTCCCAGTTTACCATTTATTAATTGTATTACTTTGGGCCAATCTCTCAATTTCTCTGGGCCCTACATTCATTTTCAATCATTATTAACTGCTGAATGTTGCTAGACTGAAAGCTTTCTCCCAACAGTACCTTTTTCTTCCCCGCTGTATCCTAGCATAGTGTTGGCACACATTAGGTTCTCAATAAATACTTCAACATTAAATGAGCAAGTAAATAATAACTCTTATTGCTTTTTCGATATGGACTTTTCTAGCTGGACATCTTGAGAACTACCAGGATTCCAGGTTAACATGGGAAATGCTCCTCTAATCGGGTTCCTCCTTTGTTCTTCCAGCTCCCAGATATGCTTGTGATGCCTTCCAGAACATCTGATGGATTCTAATAGGCAACAATCAATTAGGATATTGTGCTGCAGAAACAAACGACTTGTAGTCTCAGTGGCTTACAACAGGTCATTTCTTGTTCATGTTCCGTGATCATTACAGGTTTGACGGAGGGCTCAGCTTCTCACAACCATTCATGGACCTAGACTGGGGAGCAGCCACCATATAGAATGTTGCCAGTGGCCTTGCTAGAGAGAAGAGAGAGCTCTGGAAGGTCTTGTCCTAACAATTCAATAAGTGCTGTGGATTGATATACATCACTTCTGCTCACAATTCGTGGGCCAGAACTAGCCATATAGCCTCTCCCAACCACAAGGATCCAGGAAGAGCAATTCTACCATGGGGCCAGAAGGAGAGGACCAGAAATATTGGAGGAACAGCACTGACGATCACCACAGTCCTGCCTTGCAAGGAAGATCCTGAGCTGGTCCACTCAGGCTCATCTAAGGACAGGTCTGATGGGAAATAAGTGGGAGTATCTCTCATACTCCTGGGTCTTCTCACTTCCCTCAGGGTGGCAGGGCCCTACTCTGTCTCAGGTGCTTCACAGCATCCTAGGCTATCAAATGAGGATTGAACTCAAGGAATAAGGGTTAGTCTTTCTGGATGACCCACAGGTGGTGCTCTGGCTGCTCCTGATGGGAGTTCATTTCCAAATGTCAAGCTCCAAGAGTTGTTGTCTGGTTGTATACAAGGTTCCCAAGTTGTTACGGATGGATGATTCTTATCTGAGTAGAGGGATCTGGGTTTCTGAATTCTGACTCTGATCAGTCCCTGAGTCCTGTGAATTGCACCCTATTGACACAGCCCCTCTGTCTCTCCCTCCTTCCCCTGATCCAGTCTGGCAACTTCGATCTATTCCTGAGAGGTGTGTGTGTGTGCATGTGTGTGTGTGTGTGGGGGGGGATGGCAGTGGGTAGAGGAAGGAAAGGAGATATGATAGGAGACAATGCTTCTACTTGATTTCATATTTTTCCATATCTTTTTCATTTCATATTTGGACCTTGACTATGGAAACCCCCAAACCAAGAATTTGGCTTTTTTTTTCTGGTATTGTCATGGTAACTCTCCCTGGTGGCAAATGATGCCTTCTCTAGCTGTCTAAATTGGTGGGAAGAGGGTTGTTACAGCGTAACAAGAAATACAATGGGGCCCAATAGAATATTACTCAGCCATAAAAAAGAATGAAATAATACCATTTGCGGCAACATGGATCAACCTAGAGATTATCATACTAAGTGAAGTAAGTCAGACAGAGAAAGACAAATATCATATGTTATTGCTTATAGGTGGGATCAAAAAAAAATGATACAAATGAATTTATTTACAAACAGAAACAGATTCATAGACATAGAAAACAAACTTATGGTTACCAAAGGGGAAAGGGGGTGGGGGAGGGATAAATTAGGAGGTTGGAATTAACATATACACACTACTATATATAAAATACATAAACAACAAGGACCTACTGAATAGCACAGGGAGCTATACTCAACATCTTGTAATAATCTATAAGGGAAAAGAATCTGAAAAAGAATATGTATATAAGTGAATCACTGTGCTGTATACCTGAAACTAACGTGACATTGTAAATCAACTATAAGTCAATTAAAAAAAAAGTTTAAAAGAAAAAAAAATACAGAGGGGGAAGGGAAATCAGATTAGTTCATATATCAAAATATTATCCCATCATTTATTTAGTGAGTTATTTCCACAATCTCCTTTATTTATTTTTTATTATTTTTTTTTTGCGGTACGCGGGCCTCTCACTGCTGTGGCCTCTCCCGCTGCCGAGCACAGGCTCCGGACGTGCAGGCCCAGCGACCACGGCCCACAGGCCCAGCTGCTCCGCGGCATGTGGGATCCTCCGGGACCGGGGCACGAACCCGTGTCCCTTGCATCGGCAGGCGGACTCTCAACCACTGCGCCACCAGGGAAGCCCCTTTATTTTTTTACATCTGTGGAATATACAGGATTCCTACATATTCTTTTATATATATATATATATATTTTTTTTCTATCTCTGGTAATAAAGTTTGTTCACAAATGCGAGTTGATAGGTGTGTCCCATGAATGGAATAACCAGTGAAGGGGTATGGATGTGGACGGCTTTTGGTAAAGCCAGCGGCTTCCTCAGGCTGCCAACAGCAGTGTGCTTCATACCATATTCCTGCAATTTAGTCTCGCGGCTCTTTGCTCCAGAGAGCAAATTCTGTCTCAGCCACAGGAGGGCCCCTGCTCCCCTGAACTGCCTGTCAGACAGATTGGGAATTCAGAGGTAAAATGAAGACTGGATTCAGGAACAGAATAAAAATCTTTTTTTTTTTTTTGTATTGGGGTGAATGGAACATTTGGCAATCATCCGAACATTTCCTCAAATTGGTGATGCCTCTGGGTGGCATATGCAAAGTATTAGTTTGACTATACTTTGGACAAAATTCCCTGGCCTTGGCCCATCAATGCAAACATACAAAATATCCTGACAAGCTCCCTGCTCCACCCCAATTCACAATCCCACATGGCTGAGGGGGTCACAGGGCATGTTTGGACACTGGCATGAAGGTGCCCTGCTCCATTCTGGACTTGCCAGTGGCGTGTCTGTGAGGCTGTGACCGTCACAGTGCACGCAGGGCAGGGGGCTCCTTTGAAACCACTGGCTCTGGGGCACCTTATAGGAACTCTTATGGGAATGAATGTTACCCTACATGGGGCCAGCTTTCTGCAGCCGTTTATTACAGAGCAGCTGGCCAAACTGTGATCTCACTGTGGCTGCAAACCCACTTAAAATATTAACAGTGATGATAAAGATGAATAATTCCTGTACCTCCAGGGCATATATGAGTTTGCTTATCTCTCCTGTCAGCCCTGAAATGTTGCTGTTCAGCTGCCCGGGAGATGATCTGGTTTTCGTGGTCCTGCAAATAAACAATAAGGTCAGTAGCTCCCAGGTTCTGCAGCTTTTGATGGGTCTGTTTTCTGCAGAAGTTGTTACTGCTCTCTGCAGAATAACAGGCACTGAGCGTTTCTGAGCTAAGCTGGGAGAGAGGGGTTGAGTGAGGTGGGGTGGTGGTGAGGGTGGGAAAGAGGTGGGCAGAATAGAAGGTTAGCTGGGGTTCTCCCTCTCTCCAAGCCTCAGCGAAGCTGGGATGCGGCACAACTGCCCCGGCTGCTGGTACCCGTGGCCTTAATCATCTCCAGGGTGGGATGATGCTGCTGAGGCCAAGGGAGAGAATTGCTCCAGCAAGGGGGCCCTCGAACCCAGCTCTTCTAGGAATTGTACAGTCTGGCCACGGCTGCTTCTTACGCTTGCCTGGGCCGGCTTCACTGCTCTCCTTTCTACAGGGGCTGTGAGGGGAACCAGCTTCCCCATTAACTTGGGGCTTGCATTTTATTGATTGCGAACCCTCGGGATCCCAGTTCTGGGGCCATCTGTGACCTGTCGTGCTGTAATAGCTTGGTTTTCCCCGTGTTCAGCTCCCTCCCCGAGTACTTAGTGTTAAATCATAGGGGGAGGAAGTGTGAGCAGAGGAAAAACAGCACTATTACATGACCCCCGATGAGACCGCTGTGATAGAATTAAAAGCTGCTGCCCTAGGACATTCTAACAGATGACATTGTGAGGTTGCCAAGGTAACCCACCAGGATACAGTTCCAGCATCTTTGGGATTGATGCTGGGTAGGCGAGGTCAGTCAGAGGTGAGGCCCAGCTGCTCAGGGTGTGTCCCCTGGCTGGCCAGTCCATGGCAGTCAAGTGGAAAATCAAGGCTGACCTTTACACAACACCAACAAACCCAACCTTGTCTCCTCATCGGCTATTCCAGGTGAAAGAGAATCAGAATACTCCAGGTAATTGTTCCATGTAGGTTACGCAGAGCCGAAAAAGGTCCGGATATGAATGACTCACCCATTCATTCCATATATGTTGATCAAACACCTACTATGTACCAGATAGGAAGCTGGCCAGAATATGGTGTCAGAATATCTAGGCGGAAGGTCGGGAGTTCTAGAAAACCTAAGAGAATGCAGGTCCAAGCAGGGAAAAAAGACATTTAAGACATTTACACATCATTACTACTCAGGAAAAGGTTGAGTGGAAGAAAATAAAAACAATCAGAATAACTTATTAACCCCAAGGACCTGGTGTTAAAAAAAAACATGGGCAAAAATTGTATAGAGCGCAAATTATCTGCTTAAAAGAAGGCAACCTCCTCCTCCAAACACACCAAGTTATGCTGCGTTCCCCCCCTTTCCCTTTATCTTCTTTTAAATACTCCGTGTTTACTTTTGAACTACTGGTTAATACCTATAAATGTTACTTTCTTTCTCTCAGGTAAGGATGGGAAAGATTTCAGATGGGCCCTAGCTTGGGATCACTCAAGGCCTTGGGCATATAAATAACAAAGATCCCTCCTTTTGGCCTCATAGGTGGGTGTTCAAAACCATCACTGGGCCCCCCCCCGCCCCCCCCACTTGTCTCCACATAATACTGTTTGCATCTGGACTTGGGCTGTCACCTGATCTTGTTATTTTCTCCCAGATGGGAAGCCAAGCAGAGGAGAGAGTGGGGGAGATTGGAGGCGGTGGTGGTGAGTGATACCAGCGAGTGGTGGGGTGGAAAGGGAAAGGGGCAAAAAACAAAAACAAAAACAAAATGGTAGTGGGGGGAGGGGGGAGGAACACAGAACTGGGATGGCTAGGAACAAGTAAACAAGGAAGAAAATCTCTGAGAAACTGTGGTTACGGGAATTCCTGCAAACAAAATAGTGCCTCCTTACCCCCTGGGGGCGGTTATTAGTACCGGAAGGACATCATTAAAACACTGCTGGGGCCTACACCAGCCCTCCATCCTGTGGGCTCCAATGCTTAAGGCCCCCTCTTTGGCCAACCAGAAAATGTAGATGATTAGATTATGTCAGTTGTCTTACTGCAGTCCCCTAATAATAATAGTAATGATAATGATAATATCAACAACAAGAGGATAATAGCTCAGTTACAGAGTGCTTTCCTAAACACTTTACTTATAAAACCCACCAGAAAAAAGTGCTACTTAACAGAGAAGGAAATAGGAACAGAGCCGTTAAGATCACACAGAAGGTAGATATGGATGAGGGCCTGAGGCCCACCCTGATGACTTGGCTCTAGGGTTCCCGCTATTAACCCTTACACTGTGATTGTGCTTTGTTTAAAAAGCTCCAGGAAGAAAGACTTTTACAATGGGCTCACTGCCTCCCATTTTCCCGTCACTAACAAAGCCCTGGCTTGGCTTTTCATTTATAGAATTGTCTCCTTGGCCGGCCTGAAGCTGCAGGCCAAGATGGTTCCCCAGATGTTCTCAAACCTTCTGGGCGCCTGTAGTAGGTGGGCTAGGGTGTGGCATGAGGACTGTGGCATTGTCCCGCTCCTTAAGCACTGTCTCCCAAGCAATAACGTAGAGCCTGGGGATGGCCCCACCTGTGGAATGGGGAGGATGAATGGTCCACTGTTACTGGTCCTCCCCCGCCCACTCCCAGCCATCAGCGCCTTAGAGGCAGTCGCCCTCCAGCACCCAAGCCCAAATTTTGAGGGCTCCGAGTCCCCCACGCGCGCTCCTGACGCACGCAACCTTGGTTACAAGGGGTCGAGAGGGTGGGCGGGGGAGCCACGGACCTCTGAGCCGTGGAGCGGCGAGGGTCACTGGCTGGGGGAAGCCGTGTGCAGCGCGCAGGTTGCCGGCCGCCTGAGGCGGCGGCGCGGGGCGCGGGGCGCGGAGGGGGCGCGGGGCGGGCCAGCTGCTCCCGCGGCGGCTCCCCCGAAGACGCAGCGCAGCATATTTTGCACATGAGTTCAGAGGAAGAGGAAGTGTAGCCGGCGGACGCGCGGCGGCGACGGGGGCGCGTCGGGGCTGGAGCCGGAGCGCGCCGGGCTCAGGGCGCAGCTAGCGGGAGCGCGGCGGCCGCGGGCTCCGCTGAGGGACAGACGCACGGATCGCAGGAGGGACGGACACACGAGCACGCCGCGCCGCCTGCCCCGTCCCCACCCCCTGGCGCCCACGCCTTCCCCGCGCCGCCTCCTCTGTATGGCACAAACTTTCCTCCCGGGACGGAACACGCTGTCTCCGGGAGCCCGCGCCCGCGCCTTCTCCTCGGCTTAGTCCAGAACGGTAGGTGGGCGCCTGAAGGATTCGGGATGGAGGCGGGCGCAGGCGGGGCGGGAACCCGGCGGGCAGGGGGAGCCTGGCGGGGCGCCTCCCTGCAGGTTGCCGAGGCTGGGCGTGCTTCCCAGGCGCCGGGGCTGCCAGAGGGCCATCCCCGTCCCCTGCACCCCGGCCCGGATTGGATGGGGTCGGGGACAGGATCCATGGGACGCAGCGGTCTTGGGCCAACTTTTTTTGGGGGGGAAAAAAAAATCATCCCTGGCGAGCCATGGGGAGAGGCACCCCAGAGCAGTCTGTTGAGGGTCGTGGGCTCCGCATGCTCCGGGCGCCTAGGAAGGAAGCAGAGGGGAAGCTTCGAGGCTACAGGTGGGTGTAGGACACTGCTGCAGGGGGTCCTCGGCAAAGATCAGGCGGGAGCTGGCCCAGGAATCCAGGTTCAGGAGGGCACGAGGCCGGGGTGGGCTGGGGTGGAGGCGACTCCCGCTGCCCTTCTGCGTGCGCCCCGGGAGGTGCGTTTGTTCCCGGGGCAGCGGTGTTGGACGGACGGGAGCAGACGTGCCGCGCGTTCAGAGGAAGCGCCGCGGCCAAGGGAGGCTCAGAGCCTCGGGGCGCGGGAAGTCCCCGTCACTGAAAACGGGCATCTCCCCTTCTGTAAAGGGGGTTTCTTCCCTCGTCCTCACCACTTTCCGAGGCCCAAGGGACGCCAGGGTGGACCTGGGTGAGGGCGGGGTGGTGGCGGCGTTTATTTCAGGAAGCCCCGTTGTCAGGCATGCACACCCCCCCTCCTGTGCCAGGGCTCATGCCCTTCACCTAGACTGCCGCTGTCTTTGGCAGCGGGAACCGCGTGGAGGCCAAGGTGCAGTAACCCAGGCGCCCTGCCTCCCTGGTGCTTGCACCTGGCTGCCCTGTGTCGTTGTGGGTGGTCCCCAGGGACGCTGGGTGGTGTCAGTGAGTTTGTTAGGGGGTTTAAGAACAAAAAAGTATTAAAAAAAAAAAAAAAAGTCTGGCACCAGTTCCTATGTTTGAGTGACTGCCCTGGTCTCCAGCAACCTGGTTTCCTTCTTGTAATTGGTACAGCTGTTTTCAGATGGTGGGCGCAGTCAGGCGAGGCGTCTTCCAGCCCCTGCCATCGTGTGTCATCTCAGGATAAGTGAGGCCCTGCCAGGAAGGAAGGCAGGCGTAATGTGAGCCACCTCTGGGCCCGTGCGTAGGGCTTGCCCTGCACCCCACGTGTCCCTGGCCACGGGGATTCCTAATTTGTACCTCTGAACAGCTGAATCCCCTACCAAGTTCAAGTGACCCCAGATGTCACCAAACCCCACAGAGGGGTTAAGCAACAAGCTGTTTGGGGCTCTTTGGTGCGTGTGCGTGCTAACCTCAGTGAAATCACTTTAACCTCAGAGGGAGCTCTGCATCCTCTTTTGCCTTAAGTGGGGTTTCTGGCCTGACAGCTGTGAGGACACCCCTCTGGCTGCATTTGTATAGCAAGTCACCGGGTCGCTTTTTCTTTGTTTGTCTTTTGGCTGCATGGACGTGGGACAAATGGAAGAGAGGTGTTGTACCGTTAGCTAATAGATTTGGTGCAGGAACTGAAAGAGAATTAATTGGGAATACGAGTCAGTGAGTTCTTTTTCTCCCTCTTGAGCAGGAATTTTTGGCCTCCATTCAAATAATTGCTTTGTCTGTAGGGAAACAGGCAGAAAATCTTTGGCATGAGTGATGTGAGTTCCTGTAAAGCTACTTGTGTTCTTCCAGTCTTAACTTTTCAGCAGAATCGAAATTATGTGGGCCCATGGCTTGGTGGGCATGGGTGTCTTGCTAAATTTCTAAGTTGGTGGGCTAGGGAGAGGGCCCTGTGACTCTTTCCCCCACCCACCTCCTTTTAAAAAATATAGAAAAGTTGGGGCTTCCCTGGTGACGCAGTGGTTGAGAGTCCGCCTGCCGATGCAGGGGACGCGGGTTCGTGCCCCGGTCCGGGAAGATCCCACATGCTGCGGAGTGGCTGGGCCCGTGAGCCATGGCCGCTGAACCTGCGCGTCCAGAGCCTGTGCTCTGCAACGGGAGAGGCCACAACAGTGAGAGGCCCGCATACCGCAGAAGAAAACAAAACTATATATATATATATATATAAAAGTTGCAAAAACAGTGACCACCCAAATACCCGTATCTAGAGTCTATAATTTTACAATATTGGCTTTATTACACATCCGTCCATCTAGTCATCCCTCTATCCATCCATCAGCAACTTATTGTTTTATGCATTTTAAATTAAATGACAGACATTGGTACAGGTCACCTCTAAACGTTTCAGCACACATTTCATTATTTAGAGTTCAATATATGTTCATGATTTTCTTAAGGTAAAATTTATACATATGGTGAATTTTTACATACATACATATCTCCATATAGTGAAATGCACAGACCTTGAGGGTAACATTTGCATAATGTTTCGACAGACACCTACACCTGTGTAACCCTCATCTCTATCAAGTAATGTCGCCATCACCCCCAGAAAGTTCCTTCATCCCCATTCCCAGTCAGTCCCTGCCCTCACCCTTTGTTTCTCACTCAAAGTTAGTTTAGCCTGGTCCTGAACTTCATGTAAGTGGAATTCCACTTACAGTATTTATTCCACTTTACAGTATTGTGTAAAGCTTCTTTCAGTCAGCATGTTTTTGAGGTTCACCCATGTTTTATGTACCAGTAATTCGGTCTATTTTATTGCTGAGTTATAGTCCGGTATCTGTTTATAATGCAGTTTGTTTATGTATTCCCCTGTTGATGGACACATGAGTTATTTCCAGGTTTGGGGGGTATTGTGAATGGAGCTGCTGTGAATATTTGTATACAAGTCTTCCTAGGGACATACGTTGTCATGTCTTGTGGGTAAATGGAGTGGGATTGCTGGGTCATAAAAGAGATGTATGTGAACCTTATGAGAGGCTGCCCGACCTTCTCCCAACATGGTTATACCATGTTACACTCCCGCCAGCGAAGAATACAAATGTGAGATTCCAGATACAACAACTCATCTTCCTAGCCCAAAGTCAAGAGCGTGGTAGACCAGTGTTCTTCTGGGGCCCGAGGGAGCCAGTAATTGGAACATCTGAGACAGTCTGGACCATGCTGTTCATAGCTGGAGGAGCTGAGAGAAATCCCTGACTCTGCCAGTAAATGGGTTTACTCTTAAATTATTGCAGACAGTCAGACAAATATTTTATTTTTAAAGATCTTCAGAGAAGGGAATTCCATAGGGGAACGTCCCCTTGGTTGTGAAAGAAGATCGACTGCTTTCTATATAAAGAAAAATAAACCCCAAACCCCAAAGAATTCCACTAAACTTCTGCTTCGAAACTCCTGGGGGATTTCTGGCGTAGTGGTCTGGTTGCTGTGAATCTGGTGGAGATTCCCGTTGGATTTCACCGGCTGAGGCAGCTGGCTGTTGAAAGCGGTTGTGTTTGCTTTGTGAGACAGGTCAGATTTGGCTTTTTGAAGGCTGCGAGAACAGCTTTCCTGTTAAAGTGATGTGGCCTGTCAGTGAGAAACATGGCCTGTCAACACCCCTCTTATTGTCCTGGCTGAGAAAATGGGCCGTTCCCTCTCAGGTCCCCTTGCACCTTCGTCCCCGTCTGTGGGCCTGTAGCCAAACCTGGTCTTGGCTGATATAGGAAGTAGGAACGGAGCTCCCTGCCTATGTGAGACCCAGGATGAAGCTTTGACATCTCGCTGAGGTGTCTTACTGAGGTCAGCTGACAAGTGGTACAGAGTCTTAAGACATTGGCCTATGTTTGGGGACTGTTCCCTTCGTCCGCCAGCCTAGTACATTGCCTGCCGCAGGGTAGAGGCACAGAATAATTCTCATGGTACCCATCTGGGTGACTGCCTGTCTGGAGGTTGTCCCAGATGTCAGGACCCCAAGACGTATTTTACTAGAGGCCACTTTACTATAGCCCGTGAAACAGGTTCAAAGTGTTAGGAAAACTTTGCCAACTGTAAACTTCCATTCTAGTAGCACCGTTTTTATTTTATTACAGATTTTACTATCGCTGTTGACAAAATTATCATTATAGCTACCCCTTGCCAGGCGCCCATTCTTTGCCAGCCACAGTTAGGCTCGTTACGTGCGTGCTCTGAATCTAATCCTCGTGAGAGGCAAATACTATTATTATCTGCACTTTGGCCTTGAGGAAACTGAAGCTTAGGGAGTTAGGGAACTTGCCCCAAGTTCACATTTTCATGTTTCCTGGACATTAAGGGAAGAGGCTGTGACCTTCTGGTTTCGCAAATGCAGATTCCATCTGCAAGCATAGATTTCCAAATACACGAAGCCGTCGTAGAAGAGAAATGTAAGCTGGATGGGGGATGGAAGTTGGAACAAATGACACACTGGAATCACTTTCTTAAGTCTTTTGCCTGTTTCTTTTTGTTTCAGGCTTTCTGAGATTTGGGGCACCTGGAGCCTGGGTAGAGGTGCTAATTTTGGTGACAATTTAAGATATTATTGGTTGTGATGATTGTAATTTTATCGTAGGGAAAGGAAGACGTGGCCAGCTGTTTGGTTTGAGCGTCTGTCTGTCAGCTCACTTGTGGCTGGGCTGTCCACTACAGTAGCCACTGGCTACATGTGGCTATTTACATTTAAATGTCAATGAATTAAAAGGAAATGAAATTTAAAATGCAGTTCCAGCCTCACCGGCCACCTTTCAACAGCCCTAGAGCCACATGTGGTTATTGGCGAGCGAATTGGACAGAGCAGATGTATTTTCATCCTGGTTGAAAGTTCTGTTTGATGGGGCTACTCTATACTAAGCATTTCTCTTTTGTCCTTCAGTTTAAGAATTGGCCACACTCTTGGCTAAAGCTTAGGCTGTTTTTCACTGACAAAGAGATAAATTTAGCCAGACATTTCTTTTATGTTTATAAAAAGGTTTGTGTGTGTGTGTGATCCTTCCTCCCATTCACATTCAGTTTTTGACATAAATTTGAGTTTCCCTTTTCTCTTGGGCCCCCAAAGGGGCTCTCGTTATTATCGTTGTGTATTTTACCAAGATGCGTTCTCTGAAAAGATCGGTACAGCGGGCAAGCGATGGTCACTGCTTGAGGCCCTGTTAATTTCCTCGCTCTCCAAAGAATTCAGTTCAGCGTTTAAATATGCATTTGTGCGACTTACTCCCTACCTGGGCTGAATTCAGGAAGAAAAAGTGCTCTCAGCCGGGCCAGAACCAAAGAGCTAGAAAATCAGGTCACATTCTATGTGTGATGGCTACCTGCCAAGACTGAGGTGGAGCAGGCATCCTTTGGGGTACCTGGGGGCTTCGTTAGGGGGTTTTCCTGGGTCGGGCCTGCCCCTGTGGTGTCGGGAGCAGCGGAGGGGCCGCAGCGTCGTATCTGATGGTGCAGGATGGTGACGGAGGGACGTCCCCTTTACGGGGTGTCCATACTCAGGCTCGGTTCAAAGGAGAGGGGCGCCAGCCCACGGGGGTCAGTGGGGAACCCAGAGCCCCCAGAGCTGGGAAGTCAACATCAGCTATGTTTGCTCAGCTTGTTTGATGCTCCCCAACTCTCGTGCTACTTTATGAAGCTGTATTGGATGTTTCCACAATTTTTCAACCAGGAAGCCAGCTGCACTTCACTGACAGCGTTCTTTGGCTTTTAAAACGAAACTGTCCCATTGTGTTGTTCCATAGGCAGAGCCCCTGGATGGGCAGCATTTATTCTTTGCAAAGGATTATCAGCTTCCACGTGTGTGTGTGTGTGTGTGTGTGTGTTGTGTGTGTGTGTGTGTGTGTGTGTGTGTGTGTGTGTTGGAAGTCCCAGATTAGTATTTCACCCCGAGGAAATACTTCTGAGGAACCTTCAAGTTTTATGGAATAACTCCCAAATTATTCAGATTTGGAGAAATTTTTGTAATAGACCTTATCCATTAAAGTCAGATGAGAAGAGATTAGGTTAATCACAGACTCTGGTTAATGGAACGTGACCATATCGTGTATTACAAGATTTTGGAAATGCAGAGTACAAGAAATCAGACTGTTCATTTAAACACTTCTTTAATTTAGAGAGGTCTTTGGGGATTTTTCCAGTGTCTTGGGACACTTTATAAGCACCCTTTCGGTGTGGTGTAATTATAGCAGGTTAACAGGGATCTCTGTCATGGATAACAAGTAGTACTAGTAATAGTACTAATAATGGTTAACATTTAGACAGCCATTTCTAGGTGCCTGAGCTCTTCTAAGCCCTGTTAAATTAACTTACTTAGTCCTCACCCTGCAAGGGGATTCTGCGGTCATCCCGATTTTATAGTGGAGAACCCTGAGGTTAAGTGGCTCCCTTGACGTCACTCGGCTAGGAAGTAGGGACCCTCGAACTTTAACCAGGCACTCTGGCTCCAGAGCGTCACCAGCCCCTGTGCTGTGCTTTTAAAAAGGCGAACTTGAGAGCAACAGGCAAGTATTCCAAAGGCCCTTCCCATCCTTTTCCAGATAATAGGCACCTTTCCTTCTCCGGGAGTCTGTTGACGGAGTAGGTGTTACTGTGCATCTCTTGGGGCAGGGCATTGGGGTAGTTGTTGTTGAGGATGAAGAGGTAACTGCCTTCGAGGAGTTTGCTGTCCCATGGGAAGATGGGGCGGTACCCAAAGCTCCAGAGCTCTCTCCCTTGAGCTGTGGACTGGTCCATCCGGCTGCCCACCCCACCTCCCCTTGGTTGGAGTTAACGCATCCAGGACAAACTCCGGTCTGCTCTGGCCCAACTGCTCCTTTCACGGTGTGCCTGTCTTGGGAGGTGGTCGCTGCAGCTTTACAGGTGCTCAGGCCACAAACCTGAGAGGGGTCTCGGATGCCCTCTTTTTCTCATGCCCTGTCTCCAAACCACTAAGAAATCTCACTTCCTACCTTCAAAACGTATCCAGAATTTGACCTCTGCTCACACCTCATCACCACCTGCTCTCCCTGTTCCCGGGGTCAGAGTGATCGTGTCTCCCTTGGGGCTCGAAACCCTCTGAGGTCTCCCATCTCACTGGGGACAAAGCCAGCGTCCTGACCACGGCCGCCCAGGCTACCCCACCTCCCCGGGCAGGTCCAGGACCTCCCGGCCTGTTTGCACTCGTTGCCACCTGCTCCCTCATCCCAGTGCTCGCCCTGTCACCTTCTGGGGGAGGCCTTCCCTGATCACGCTGTTTTTTTTAAAATTGTGCCCTCCCCTGTACTTGCTAATGCCCCTCTCTGCCTTACTTGTCTTTACGTGACATACTTTTTTTTTTTTTTTTTTTTTTTGCGGTACACGGGCCTCTCACTGTTGTGACCTCTCCCGTTGCGGAGCACAGGCTCCGGACGTGCAGGCCCAGCGGCCATGGCTCACGGGCCCAGCCGCTCCGCGGCACGTGGGATCTTCCCGGACCGGGGCACGAACCCGCGTCCCCCACATCGGCAGGCGGACTCCCAACCACTGCGCCACCAGGGAAGCCCTATGTGACATACTTTTAAACTTGAACTTCATTCATTATTTTTATGTGTCTGCTCCTGAAAGTAAGGTCCACGAGGGCGGGGTTGTTCTTGTTTTGTTTTGTTTTGGTCTTTGTCTCTGTTTCGCTTCGGTATCCCCAGCACTTGGAACAGTGCCTTGCACCTACTAAGTGCTCAGTGAAGGAGGGCGTGATGGTTAATTTTATGTATCAGATTGGCTACCACAGGGGTACCCAGTTTTTGGTCAAACAGCAGTCCAGGTGTTGCCATGGGATATTTTTAAAGATGTGATTAACATTTGAATCACCCTCCCTAATATGGGCGGGCCTCATCCAACTAGTTCGAGGACTTAGAAGACTGAGGTCTCCTGAGGAGGAAGGAGTTCTGCCTCCAGATGGGCCTGGGGCTCAGCTCTGCACCATCACGTTTTCCCTGGGCCTTTGGCCTCCTGGCCTGTGCTATAGATTTTGGACTTGCCAGCCTCCAAGTCCAAAGACAAGACCTTTAAAAGAAATCTGCCCCAACTTCTCTCTCTGTAGATATCTACATAAGGACACATATATGCACAAGAAACCCAGGAGGAAGAACAGGCTTTTGGGGCAGGGTGTTGTGTTCTCTTTGGGGCATATTCATCTGGAAGTGCCGGGAAAGTTCCAGGTGAAGATGTTGGAACGGGTCCGTGGGTGTGTCTGTTGGAGTTGGAGAGCAGTCAGGCTGGGAGGTGAATCTGACAGCTAACGGGGAGATGATGCAGTTAAGGAACTTTTTTGAGCCTACGTGCCTCCTTGTATTGGAGGTTCCCAAATTCTGTACTAAGGCACCCCAAGGCACCACAGCAAGTGGTACTTGCGTGTTGGATGCCACCCTCATTACTAGCCCGAGGTAGTTCACAGGATCAACATCAAAGGCCACCACTTCCTTTTGATGATGTCATATCTTTGCAAAGCTGGATTTGGGGTGGTTGCTAAGAAGATCATTGTTGAACAGGAGATGAGGGTGGTGGTGTCCAGTGTGATTCTGAGGTTTGAGAAGTTTCCCGGTGCCAAATGGACGCACACATCCCAGTAGTAAGTAATTATGGTAATTTAAGGATGCAGGAAAAATTTTTTTTTCAGTTTGTGTAGTCTGTTCTTTCAAAGGGATGCTAAGTTGTTTATACATAATTATCAATTTGTTTGGACCTGACTACTTAATAAATCGAGCTGTGGGTATTGCTTTTAGCCTGGGGGTGCTGTGAAAAAACGTATAGGGACACTGGGGGTGCCGTGACCTGAAAAGTGTCAGAGCCTTTGCCCTGTATTGTTCTGGGTATTATATGTAGTGTGTACAGGATAAGGACCAGGGACAGAAAGGCAGGGGACAAAGGGACAGGAATGAGGGCTGCACACCAAAAGTTGTATTTCTACAGAAACAAAAGATGTGAGCAAATAAAATATAAGCATTTGTTGATTCAGGGTAGTGGGTACAGAGATGTCTCATTTTTTTAATCCTTATCCATATGCTTGCGGTGGTTGGTAGTGAAAGTAATTTGAAGAGAGAGGCAGAAGGAGGCTGGAGATAGAAATTTGGGGGTGCACTTGTGTTAGGGACGACAACAGAGAGCCTGGGAAGGGAGGGTATGAGGTCCAGCGAGATTCAGGTGATGCAGGGGTGGAACCAAGGGGGTCAGCAAGACCACGTTCTTCTAGACTGTGGTTGTCAGCCCTGGCTAAGCAGCCTAAGAGAGACCCTGGGCCCCTGCGGCCTGGGTGTTAGGAGATTGGAGAGGGTCAGGAGTGGGAAAAGACAGGGTTTGCTCTGAGCGTGTTGATTCTCAATCCTGGATGTCAGTTAGAATCACTTGTGGGGGTGTCTTAAAAATGATGCTTGGGCCCCACCCCAAATGCCTGGGCATCTGGACATCAAAACAGCTGTCCAGGTGATTCCAGTGTGCAGCCAACATTGAGAACCACCGCCATGGCTTTCTCAAGCTTTACTGTGATTCAGACTTTGATGAATCGTGTGTGAAAAGGTGGATTCTGATTAAGTAGGTCCGGGTGGGCTGATCCCAGGAGTGCCATAGCTCCTGGTCTGAGGACCACACTTTGAGTAGCAAGTTCTTCTGAGGGGAGGCTGTTTTATTTAAGGGTGGTTGTGATGGAGGCTAGTGGGAGAGCAGAAAGAAAGGTGGTCTAGATCAGTCTCCACCGAGTGTTTTCCTTTGATAATGTAAATACCCCTCGTATTGCCTTATCTCTTGCTGTGTAACATATTACCCCCAAACTTGGCAACTGAAAATAGTAATGAATGTTTATTATCTCGCAGGGCTTCTGTGAGTTAGAAATCCAGAAGCAGCTGAGCTGGGTGGTTCTGACTCAGGGTCTCTCACGAGATTGTGGTCAAGATGCTGGCTAGGCTGAAGGCTGTTCTGGAGCTGAGGGATGCTCCCACTTGAGTGTTGAGTTCATCGTGGCTGTTGGTTGGAGGCCTCAGTTCCCTGCCCTGGGGGCTTCTCCACGGGGTTAACAGAGTGTTCTTACAATATGGCAGCGGGCTTCCCCCAGGGACATATCCTACTGATTACACAGGTCAGCCCTGCTCAGTAGAGGAGGGGACCACTGGTGAACGGGAGGATTATTGAGGGATATCTTGCAGGCTGTCTGTGATACATCTTGTTGTCTTCAACTAGGAAATGTAATGCATATGCAACACAGAAAACTTGAAAATATAGAAAACCATAAAGAGAATGTCTCTCATCACTCGTGACCCAGAGGAAAGTTCTGTGAATATCTTTATTTAACCTGCCAGTTAAAAAAAATATGTGGATTTTCATATACAGATACACACATAGACACTTAAAAAACAGTAGCACCATAATATAACCCCGTTTCATACAGATTGTTCTTTTCCTTGGCATTGAATCAGGAATACTTTACATGGGTCAGTTTTAGTTTTCCTTGGGTTTCTGTCTCAGTTTGTAGGATATCAAGATTTGATGCCATCCGTACAGCTGATTGGATTTTCAAGTTTTCATTTACATTTCTGGGTGGAGAGAGATGTTCTTATCATGTAAAAACTTCTTAATTTGGATCATCAGTTCCTACTTTGGGTGCCTGAATGATGTAATAAACACACTCGAGTCTTTAAATATAGGATTTGAGTGGAGAAATAAAGAATGAGTTTGCCAGCTGATCCAGCATCATTGCGTATAATTGCCCCATCTCTGGTTGCTTGTCATGAGCTGTTGGCAGTTGTTAAAATTAGCTTTATGGTCTGCCTCAGATTAGCAGCAAGTGTGGTAAATGAGGGCTCACTCTTAATGAAACTAATTTGTATTTGAAAATATAACTACATTTATTCCCCATTATTTAAATGTGTGCATGCTAGTTGATAGTAAAAATAAACCTTTAAACTCAGGGATTTTTTTTAAACCCCAGGTGAAAAATAATTGTTTAAGGAGGTGATCTTTTTTTTTTTTTTTTTTTTGCGGTACACGGGCCTCTGACTGTTGTGGCCTCTCCCGTTGCGGAGCACAGGCTCCGGACGCGCCGGCTCAGCGGCCATGATTCACGGGCCCAGCCGCTCCGCGGCATGTGGGATCTTCCCGGACCGGGGGCACGAACCCGCGTCCCCTGCATCGGCAGGCGGACTCTGAACCACTGCGCCACCAGGGAAGCCCGGAGGTGATCCTTTTTGAAGTGGTTTTCCAGTGTTTTACGTGCATCTGGGGAAGTATTTCAAAACCAGATTAGAACTACTTTAAAATAAAAATTCAAACATTTCAACATTTAAAATGACACAGAACATCGTGCCCCATGGCTGATCAGCTCTTTCTGGAACCAAGTCTATGGGGGTGTGCCCTCTGTTTTATATCACAGCGGTTTTCTCCAAATGCCCTGCACCCCGCCCAGACTTCTAGAACAACCAGCCTCACCGTACCACGTGTATTTCTTCATTGTCTTTCTTCTCCTTCACCTGTGATCTCCTAGAGGGTAGGACCTGGTCTTTCCATTTTTGTATTTACTAATTGAGGGTGTGACTCAAAAGAGGCCATAATAAATGTTCATTAGATGAATGAATGCACGAACTCGGAACATGAATTCTCTCCCTCATGGAGCTGACAGTTCCTGCATGAAACTGGGCCCACATATACCAAAGACACACCTCCTTCTAGGCTTGATTCAGAAAGAATTGATTTTTCCAGAGTGTCACCAGTTGAGGGATCTTTGCTTCTGGGTCATTTGCAAATGACCTCTCCTTGTAGTGGGTCTCAGAGACCCCCAGTGATGACCTTATTTTCTTCCCTAGTCTGTCTCCAGTCCTACTAATGTTTAGCCAGTTTCTGCTGAAGAGCTGTAAGGATACTTTGGCTCTTTTCCCACTGTCTCACCATAGGAGCGGGGAAAGACCTGTGAAGACCCCTTGGATGGTTTTTCTTGGTGCCTTGATTATAGAGAGACCCATGCACGTGGGTGCAGGGATGTCTTTTGGGAAGATAAAGACGTAAAAAGAAGAAAAAACCCTCCTGTGTGACTGTCGAATAATCAGAGCTGATCCAACCATCACCTCACACATAAAACAAGTAACCTGGTTTCCATAGGTGTCAATGTGAAGTGACTATAGGAATTTGAAAGGGCAGAGCTATGGGGGTTGGATGGACCATACGAAAGTACTGGAAAAATGTCATCACACACAGGTGATTTTTAGCAAGTGTCCTTTACAAAAACAGACAATAACGAAAGGAGAAATAGCCATGAATAGCACTGCTGGTCATGATTCCCTCCCAGTGAGCTGATGCCCCAGGGTGAGCAGGGGTGGCCGAGCTAAATCCGCGGAATCTCAGCGGGTCTCACCTTCCACGGTGCCTCTCGCGGGTCAGCATCTGGCCACCCTGAGTGTGTTATTCATTAACAGGATCCTGTACTTACCGTGTAACCCAGCGATCCCGCCCCGAGGTATTGCCCTAGAGAAATGAAAACTTAGGTCCACGTCAGAACTTCTACGTGAATGTTTACAGCCACTTTTTTTAGAATCGCCCCAAACTGGAAACTCCCCAGATGTCCTTCCAGCATGAGTGGCTGAAGCAGGCCCCTGACTGCAGGCTTGGCCGAGGAGGCAGCTGGCTGTGGTCATTTGGAGCAAACTTGATGTAGAGGTTACCTGTCGTATGATGAATCACGCCAAAACTTAGAGGCCTAAAGCAGCAACAGCGGTGTGTTTTGCTCAGGGAGGGCCTCTCTTCGGGGCTGCTTGAGCTCCCTCATGGCATGGTGGCTGGGTTCCAAGAGCAGGTGTCCCGAGAGTCAGGCAGTGGATGCTCCCAGTTTCTTAAGGCTCAGGTCCAGAAGCTGGCACTGCATCATCTGACGCTTTCTATAGCAAAGCAGTCACGGAGCCCGGATTCAGGGGAGGTGACATAGGCCCCGCCTCTCGATGGCAGGAGTGTCAAAGGATTTGGGGGCCACATTAAAAAACCATCACAGTTACTGTTTACCTTCTGCCCTACCTTGACCCCCGAGACCCTCCCTGAATGTCTGTGCGGGGCACGTGCAGCTACGCCAGCCCCATCTGCCAGCATCCGGTGAGGCTGTGCCCTTCACTCCTTCCTCCTCCTCCACCTCTCACTGCCCTCCAAGGCCCATATGCAGCCTCTGCCCCAGCTTCTTGTGGGATTCTAATACAACCAGGGTTTGGGAACCTTGCACTGGAAACAGGGAAGTTTACAAAATGTAGATGTAAGGCACTATTATATCTTAGTTTTCCTTCTTTTTTTTTTTTTTTTTTTTTGCGGTACGCGGGTCTCTCACTGTTGTGGCCTCTCCCGTTGCGGACGCGCAGGCTCAGCGGCCATGGCTCACGGGCCCAGCCGCTCCGTGGCATGTGGGATCTTCCCGGACCGGGACACGAACCCGTGTCCCCTGCATCGGCAGGCGGACTCTCAACCACTGTGCCATCAGGGAAGCCCCAGTTTTCCTTCTTTTTGTAAGCTAGATTTTGTGACTTGTTTGAGCATAGTAGGGACTGTAACAGACATTTTTGGAGTGATGTAAAAGTCTTTCCTATTTTGACAGGGGTGGGGTTGGTGGAAGAATGCAGGAAGGAACTAGGAGGAAAGCAAATCTGCCAGTAGCAAGCAAGGTAGGGCCCTAACACGAACGAGTAAGAGGAACAAATTCACACTGAGCTTTTGGTGACTGGCAACGGCTTCACCATGATTCCCTTCCCAGAGAGAACTGTGCTTTAGAAGCAGTTGCTTAACCAGGGTTGTATGCCCTAAAATTTGAGACCTCAAGGATTCACTGGTATTACAGTTTTGCACCTGGCTGGTACAGTGTCTGATCACATAGATGATTTCCCAGGGTCTCATTGTGTCCTGTGAGACAAGCACAGTGCCCTTTGGAGTGAACTTGGACCTCAGGTTTGGGATAGTCTGATTAAAACCTTAAATTCAAAGTTATGAATTGGGAGTTTTTCTAATACTTCCTGACATGCCTCCCTGCAACCCCAAATTTGTCTGAGACTATCTTACTCATCTTGATAATCCTCTCCTCCTTTTTTTATGCTGTGCAGGATCCTGTCCTTGAGAGAAGAAATTAAATCATACTAAAGTGTTAGTGGCTACCAGGAGCTTGGCTTGTTGCCCGTCCCAGGGAGATATTTGTGGTTTCAAAGGCAATGCTGAGGTAGGGTGTTCTCAAAGGAATGACTCTCTAATGCTCGAATTTACCTAATAGGATAGCAAGAATGGGAAGATTTTTGAGGAAGGGTTTTTTTTCTTGGAGGTCCCCAAATGCTCGGTCCTTTGTAGGGAGGAAGACGAGTGAGTGACTGGTAAGCCTTTGGGTTATTTCCAGTTCTGTTCTGGCAGTGATAGTATTTATCTCACTAGGTTACCTGTTCCCCAGTACTTAGGGGCCTCCCTGTCTGCTTCTGCTTTGCCCCAGCGGATGCCAGGCGGTTTGCTTTCTGGCAGTTAAATATGCAGCCTCTGTGCATATCAGCTATTATATCTGCAGAACTGCAGAGTATTTTACAAGTAATCAGTTCATGCAGATTGCACATAAATCATGTCTGCTCTGGCCCTTTGGACACTAATGTTCTCTTATTAAGGCATAAGTAAGCCTTCCTGTTCTCATCCATCCTTCCAGACTTTTTTTAATTACTGCCAATATAGCCTGGTTGTCGCTTCATCAGCCTGTTCCCTCCCTCCCCGGCCTCGTTGCTTTTGTGCGGTTCATCTTGTTGTTTTGGAGCTGGCCAAGTTGCCGTAGGAAGCTGGGTACCTTGTGAATGGATTGAACCAACGGAAATTCTTATCTCAAAAAGGAAGTGGCCACCACGTTTCTGTTTGTGATATTCTTGACCAGTTAATATATTTGTGAAATATGTTCTGATGGCAGCACCGGTGCCCCAGAGAGGAGGGAACTTAGCCAGGCTCAGTCACAAAAGGGAAACTATCTCCCGCTGTAGTCTGGGGAGTGGATAAAAAGTGATTTCATGAATGTCATTCTGCCTAAATAAACAGAGAACATTCATTGTTTTTAATCCCCTGGAAGCTCAGCCCACCCTCGTATGCACATCGTATTAACATTTCTCCGTTTTCTTTCCAAACCGCAGCCACGGATCTTTGCTCCGATACACGTGGATTCTGCTTCCAATTTCTGCGGCCCTGCTCTTAGTGTTCAGCCAGTTTTCATTTTGGTCTCAAATGACTCTGAGTCTGGAAGAACCGCTCTGTTCCTGTGGTTTGGTCTAAAATGGAATAAACAGGGACTTTTTAGACGAGGCCTGTAAAAGTACCACCGTCTACTTTGAGAGGTGTTTTTTGAATGTAAAATCCTGTCTAAATAATTACTGTTGAGGGTAGAAAGGACTTTGGAAATCGTAACAACTTATTATCCCCTCTTAGAAACCACGGAGGAGCGACATCTCTCTTTTTTTTTTTTTCAGATGGGCTGACACCATGATGCACTTGTATTGCTCTTCAGATCCCATTTTTTAATCATGTATACAGAGTATAGGGGAACTGAGACACTCTGAGGTGTTATTTTCCTCAGATGGGGAGAAAAATGATATAAAACAGTATTTTTTTTTTAAACATCCTTATTGGAATATAATTGCTTTACAATGGTGTGTTAGTTTCTGCTTTATAACAAAGTGAATCAGCTATACGTATACATATATCCCCATATCTCCTCCCTCTTGCATCTCCCTCCCTCCCACCCTCCCTATCCCACCCCTCTAGGTGGTCACAAAGCACCGAGCTGATCTCCCTGTGCTATGCGGCTGCTTCCCACTAGCTATCTATTTTACATTTGGTAGCGTATATATGTCCATGCCACTCTCTCACTTCGTCCCAGCTTACCCTTCCCCCTCCACGTGTCCTTAAGTCCATTCTCTACGTCTGCGTCTTTATTCCTGTCCTACCCCTAGGTTCTTCAGAACCTTTTTTTTTTGATTCCATATATATGTGTTAGCATACGGTATTTATTTTTCTCTTTCTGACTTACTTCACTCTGTATGACAGTCACTAGGTCCATCCACCTCACCACAAATAACTCAATTTCGTTTCTTTTTATGGCTGAGTAGTATTCCATTGTATATATGTGCCACATCTTCTTTCTCCATTCATCTGTCAGTGGACACTTAGGTTGCTTCCATGTCCTGGTTATTGTAAATAGTGCTGCAGTGAATATTGTGGTACATGACTCTTTTTGAATTATGGTCTTCTCAGGGTATATGCCCAGTAGTGGGATTGTTGGGTCACATGGTAGTTCTATTTTTAGTTTTTTAAGGAACCTCCATGCTGTTCTCCATCAATTCACATTCCCACCAACAGTGCAAGAGGGTTCCCTTTTCTCCACACCCTCTCCAGCATTTATTGTTCGTAGATGTTTTGATGCTGGCCATTCTGACTGGTGTGAGATGATATCTCATTGTAGTTTTGATTTGCATTTCTCTAATGATTAATGATGTTGAGCATTCTTTCATGTGTTTGTTGGCAGTCTGTATATCTTCTTTGGAGAAATGTCTGTTTAGGTCTTCTGCCCATTTTTGGATTGGGTTGTTTGCTTTTTTTGATATTGAGCTGCATGAGCTGCTTGTATATTTTGGAGATTAATCCTTTGTCAGTTGCTTCGTTTGCAAATATTTTCTCCCATTCTGAGGGTTGTCTTTTCGTTCTGTAAAACAGTATGTTTTTGGTGTCGTTTCGGAATCACAGGCTGGCTGGTAATGGTATCTTATGAGCGAGAGAAAGCAGCCTGAGCGTAGAGCCTCCAGTGTTCAGGTCACGGGTTGAACTGTGCTCTAGATTTCAGCCAGGCTCAAGTCCTTTACGTGTTCTTCAGGGAAATAATGGGGTCGTTTATACTACGGTGTGTAAAAACAACATCACAGGAAGAAGAAAATCATTCCCCCGTTTTTCTCCTTTTGCTGGCAGCTGCTGAAATGGGTTGCGGATTGAACAAGTTAGAGAAACCTGATGACAAACGGCCTGGGAATATCTATTCGACGTTGAAGAGGCCCCAGGTGGAAACCAAGATAGACGTGTCCTATGAGTACCGCTTCCTGGAGTTCACCACCCTGACCGCCGGTGAGGACGGGGTTCAGCCCAAGCCAGGGGTGGGGGGCTTGACAGGGCTTCGGCCCAATCAGCGCTGGAGGGGCTGCCCAGGACACGCTGGGGGGTGGGGGGCTGGAGGCGGGGGGGGGGGGGCGTTGGGAGGTGAACTGCAAAGGGTGGGCCTGTTGAGAAGGGCCTGCGCTCCGAAATCCAGATTTTTAGGTGAAATCTTTCATTGTTTTGAAAGCTAGCAACTAATTTAAATTGTAACAAATTAAAACCAGGTGTGAGCCAAAGAGTACACTTGGGTGGGCTGCATTTGGCCCTGGGCCCGCTTGTTTACAGACTGTTTCACGACAAGACGCGTGGAAGAGGACAGTCGCCATCTGTCCGCGTGGTCGTCTGCCCGTCCACCCAGGTCTCCCTGCCCCTTGTCCGCTGGCGTCTTTCGAGACTGCTCGTCCAGCGGGCTTGGCCCTGCCTCACCCCGGTGTCCCAGTGGCCCCCGGGTGACTGGCGAGTGAGGGTCAGTGTTTTCATCCCGAGCATTTGCTGAGCACCGACCGTATACAGAGAGTTGAGGTGGTGCTGTGGGAAAAGCACGCGGCCCGTCCTGGTTTCCAAGACTCATACACATGGAAAAACTCAGCAGGCTATAACTGTAAGTCGGAAACATGTAAACTATGTTTTCGGAAGAGGAAGAGAACATTCTTCCTTGTGGGAGACCCCTGGAAGCCGTAAGCCCAACCCAGGAGCTTCCTAACAGAGACATCTTAAGACTAACTTTCTCCCTGGGCTTCTGTGAATATGTTAATCTTCTAGTAAGAGAAGAGAATTCATGGGAAAAGCCCTCCGAGTCGTGGGTTTGAGCCCTGGCTCTGCCGTGGAGCAGCCGGGCCTGCAGTGTCCTCATCTGTGAAGTGGGCACACACAGACCAGCTTGCAGGGCAGCACTGAGAATCAGGAGAGGCGACACGTGTTCTGAAGCTCTTAGCACGTCCAGCTCCAGTTGGGTTGCTGGCATCACTACCCCAGCTCCCTCCTCCACCGCTTCTGCCCGACCACCTTCGTGCTGAAGCTCCAGATGCTTTCTGAGCCCCGAGAGGGATGGGCAGCTGGGCGTCTCTGCAGGGGTGGGCCTGGGCACCCCTCACGTCCCCCAAACTGAACCCGGCCTCTTCCTCAGCAGGCTGCTTCCTGCTGGCGCCGTTGATGAATATAATGTCACCGTTGTCCTAAACGGCCAGACTTGACACCTTAGTCATTGTGACCATGTCTCCCCCTCACCCACAATTTCCATTCTGTCACCCAGGCCTCTTAAAACTACTTCCAGAAATGCTAATGAGGTAGCTGATGTAACATGGACAAATCTGAACCTAGAAGCATTTGGAGTATTTCGTCATCCAGTATTTGCTCAATGAGTATTTGAGCGCTTTCAGTGTGCTGGGCCTCGTAGGATGGTCAAGGAGAAAACCAGAGCATGTGTAGGAGAAAAGATCCGAAGGAAGTATATAACAAGATGGTCGATATTGATTGTTAGGGTGCTGAGATGGTGGGGGAATTCTTTTTCTCTTTTTCATATTTTTGTGCATTGTGGTTACATTTCTTGTATTACTAAGAGGAGTGATTTGTGCCTTTTGCTTTTCTTAGTAATAATTTCCAGGAATACGTCCCGCCTCCTGCCCCCCACTGATTCATTGCTCATTCCCTGAGCTATTTCCCTGACCTTGTTTGTTTCTCTGCTTCCTTGTGCTCCAGTCACAGCACCTACATGGCTTGTTTGGATTGAATTACCTTTTGTTTTCCAATTATAAAGTGGATATATGTTCATCATAAAAAGTTAGGAGGGGCTTCCCTGGTGGTCCAGGGGTTAGGACTTCACCCTCCAATGCCGGGGGTGAGGGTTCCATCCCTGGTCAGGGAGCTAAGATCCCACATGCCTCGCAGCCAAAAAACCAAAACATAAAAAATTAAAAAAAAAAGCAATATTGTAACAAATTCAATAAAGACTTAAAAAAAAGTTAGGAAAACACTGGAAAAATTCTAGCTGGTCTCCCTGCTTCTCTCCCCTTGTTCCCACCACCCCCAGATCACATCACTCCTCTGCTCAAAACCCTGCCATGACTCCCAGACCCTGAGACACCAGCTTCCCTCTGCCTCAATCTCCCACTGTCCTGCGTGTTCTGTCACTGCGGCCTTGCTGTTTCTCAAATCTCCCAGGCCTCCTCAGGGCCTTTGCATTTCCTGTTCCCTCTGCCTGGAAGTTTTCTCAGATATACCCTGGGTTCAAACCCTTAACCCCCTTCTCTGGGAAACCTCTCTGACTGCCTATTTAAAATTTCACCTCCCCTGACACCCCATCCCTTTCCCCTCTTGATTCTCCTCATAGCGTATGCTGCTGTCAACATGCTTTATATTTCGCTTGTTGTTATTCATTTCCTTGTTTGTTGTTTGCCTTCCTTCAGAAGGTGGAATCCCTTCTCATGAGAGCAGGATTGTGCTTATTTTATCCTTTGCTGTATTGTCGGTGCTTTAAAAAAAAGAAAAAAAAAGAACAGTGCCTGGCACATAATAGATAATCAATAATGTTTGTTGAATGAATCCTCAATGTATATTTTTGTATCCTGCTTTTTTGCATCTTAACATTGTACCATGAGGCACACACCTCGTGGTTCCATATGTTCTGAAAATATGATTTAATGGCCCCTATATGCTTGAATTACTCAGGGTGCTGTAATTTATTTAGGGTCCCCTTTTATTGTTTTATGTTTTGTTTTGTTTTTGCGGTACGCGGGCCTCTCACTGTTGTGGCCTCTCCCGTTGCGGAGCACAGGCTCTGGACGCACAGGTTCAGCGGCCATGGCTCACGGGCCCAGCCGCTCCGCGGCATGTGGGATCTTCCCGGACCGGGGCATGAACCCATGTCCCCTGCATCGGCAGGCGGACTCTCAACCACTGCGCCACCAGGGAAGCCCTTTCTGACACTTTTATTCCATGATATATTAAACTCATTTGTGTTTCCTTGAGGGCAGAGACCAAGCCTTTCCCATCTTTCTGTTCATCTTTCTTGTTTATGCTTTCTGGCCGAGAACAGCGTGTCCTAAATAGTTGGGTTCTAGTACACCTTCAAAGTCACTGTTACACCTGCTGATGCGGTTCTCTGGCAGCCTGTCAAGTTTCTTTTCCAGAAGTTCTAATGGGATCATTCATTATTGCTCTAGAGTGGAGCCAACATTTGTTAAGAGCCTACTGTGTGCCAGGTCCCGCGATGGGGCATTAGATCCCTGATCTCATTTTTTTAAACTTTTCAACTTTGCCAAAGTATTATTTAAGCATACCACACTGCACATCTTTAAAATGTTCAAACCCATGAAGCCGTCACCTCATCAAGATGTAGAACGTTTCCACTGCCCCCAAAGTGTCCTCATGCTCCTTTGGAGTCCCTCCTTTTTTCCAACCCTCTGTCCCCAGACAGCCAGTAATCTGCCTTCTATCACTGATTTTATTTTCTAGAATTTTCTATAAATGGAGTCATGGTGTGTAGTCATTTGGTCTGGCTTCTTCCACTCAGCTTACTTATTTTGAGATTCATGTATGTTGTTTGGTGCGTCAGTGGCTCATTCCTATTTCGTCGCTGAGTAATATTCTATTGAATGGATTTACCACGGTGTGTTTTTCCATTCACCTGCTGATGGACTTTGGGGTCATTTCCAGTTTGGGGCGATTACAAATCAAGTTGCTATGACCATTCGTCTTTTTGTGGTTTCTTATGTCATCTTATCGCCACAGTAACCCAGTGAGGTGCATGGGGACACTCGTTCCTTTTTTGCAGAAGAGGAAATGGACCCTCAGAGAGGTTAGGTAACCTTTCTAAAGACGCAGTGCTAGGAAGTGATTAGGGTGGAATTTGCATATGGATCTCTTGGGCATCTGAGCTCTTGTGCCTTGTAAACCGCAAGGTGCCAGAGAAATAGGCATTGACACCAGTCAGAACATTCTTGCTAGAAAACTTGTGTTCTAGTGTAGAGACGCATAGGAGTACTCTTCTATAGGGTTTTGGCCATAGGGGATTTTTGAGGAGCACTTGACATGCTTATTTTTCATAGCGAAGGTGGTCATCTGACACGTTAATGGATTTCAGGTTGGGGAAAGGGTGTTGTCCACTTCCACCTGCTGGCCTAGGCAGGAAGGGGACCACGTGCCCTTTAAAACAATCGAGGTCGGAGCCAACATTGTTCTATCTGTCCCTTGCTTAGAGCTCGGTGCTTTTGTGGATGATACTGGGACACGCAGCCTCGCTTGTAGGGCTGGCGGAGGCAAAAAGCAGCGGGAGACTCACAAGTGAAGCATGTAAGCTGGCAAAAATCTCCATTCTGGGTGATTCGATTGGATCTTAAATTTTCAATTAACTCTGGTCGCCGAGGGATGAACCTGCCCTTTGATGGGTTTCATCGCAGACGGAGGCCCAAAAGCATCACAATTTCTGCAAAACGGTGCTTCATTATCCCTCTTCTGTGTGTGTTTTGCCAGCTTCTCTGTGCCAGGCCACTCAGAAGCTACCTGTGTCAGCTCTGTGAGAATCCACTGTGTTTATAACATGCTTGGTGTGGGGACAGTTGGCAGTCAGAGACCTGTAGGATGAAGTTAGTGCCCAGGGCGTGATCCTTGCCTGAACTGTCTAGCCCTGCACTGTCTAGTACAGAATTCACCAGCCACATGGTTACTGAAATATAATAATTGATTACCACTGAATAAAATGAAAAATTCAGTGCCTCTGTCACCCTGGCCACACTTCAAGCGCTCAGCACGCACATGTGGCTGGTGGCTACCATACTGGACATCGCAGATGGAGGACACGCCCACCATTGCAGAAGGGTCTGTCGGGCAGTGCTGTTCTAGTTGGTTTTCAAGGGAGGATAACTCTGTGGCAGGTCTGACTCTGTATCCCTAATGCACATTAATGTACCATGTTATTATGAAAGTTTGCCCTTGGGTTCATCACGGACTGTAGGATGACAGCTCATTGATTTCACAGATATTTATTGAATGTTGACCAGAGGCAGATGTTGTGTCCTGAGCACATAAGAGTGAACCAGACAGGAGGTGCTCCCTTGTCTTAGTCAGCTGGGCTGCTGTAACAAAATGCTCCAGACTGGTGGGCTTAAACCACAGATTTTTATTTTCTCATGGATCTGGAGGCTGAAAGTCCAAGATCAGGGGGCCGGCAGGGTTGGGTTCTGGTGAGAGCTCTCTTCCTGGCTTGCAGACGGCCACCTTCTTGCTGTGTCTTCATGTCTGAGAGAGACAGAGAGAGTCCCTTCTCATGTCTCATTTCTTATAAGGACATTAGTCTTATTGGAGTAGAGCTGCACCCTTATGACATCATTTAACCGTAGTTGCTTCCTTACTCTAAATACAGTCACATTGTGGGTTGGGGCTTCAGCAGTTGGATATTGAAGGGACAATTCAGTCCATAGCACTGGTCTAGCCCACTGGTCTACATGGCTTCGGCATCTTACAGATGAAGAACCAAGTGACTGTAGTGCTTGAGGCTAGAGTGCTGGTGATAGAGGGGCTGTGGTGGAAGGTTCCCTTGTTGGAAGATGTGTATGTCAAGGAAGGTTTGAGATCCGCAGGTGGATTTGGAGTTAGCCAGGCAGGAGAATGAAGCTGGGAGCAGGTGATCTTTTCAGGCAAAGGGGACAACCTATGGGAGGGGCCAGAACGTGGAGACAGCATTGCATGTACGGGAAGCTGTAGGTGGTTCAGGTCGGTTGGAGTGTGGCTTTTCAGGGGCCAGGTGACTAAAGGTCTTAGGCCTTGGACTGAGGAGACTAGGCTCTCTCAAGAGCCCTGAAGGATTTTAAGGTGGGGCGAGGGTAGGTGACGTGATCAAATTTATGTTCTGGAAAGCTCGCTCTGGGTTTAGAGTGAAAAAGGATGGCAGGGATAAAACTGGGGGAGAGGAGAGCATTTGGAAACCATTGCAATCATCAGGCAAGGGGTGAAGGTGGCCTCAGCTGAAGGGGTGGCAGTAGGGACGAGGGAAGTGAGCGGGGGAGGGGGGAGTCAAGAGAGATCAGGAGGTGATCCCAGGGACTGACTGGCAGGTGAGGGAGTGGGGAGTAGAGGAGGAGGTAGTTCACTGGGCACCTGGATGGCTGGCATGGGGGCCACACGGCTGGATGCTCTGATTCTGTTTTAAAGCAGTTTCTTTTTTAAAAAAATAAATTTATTTATTTATTTATTTTGGCTGTGTTGGGTCTTCAGTGCTGCTCGCGGGCTTTCTCTAGTTGTGGCAAGCTGGGGCTACTCTTCGTTGCGGTGCACGGGCTTCTCATTGCAGTGGCTTCTCTTGCTACAGAGCACGGGCTCTAGGTGCGTGGGCTTCAGTAGTTGTGGCGCGCGAGCTCAGTAGTTGTGGCTCGCGTGCTGTAGAGAGCAGGCTCAGTAGTTGTGGCGCACGGGCTTAGTTGCTCCGCGGAATGTGGGATCTTCCTGGGCCAGGGCTCAAACCCATGTCCCCTGCATTGACAGGCGGATTCTTAACCCCTGCGCCACCAGGGAAGTCCAAAAAGCATTTTCAAATAATGATCTCACTCGATCATCCAGGTGGCCCTGAGAGCCAAAGCAAAAGCAATTTTTTTCTCTTTCTTTTTTCAGATGAGGAAATTTCCTTGATATGTAGTAGGTAGTAAGTGGGACCAGAATCCAGTGCTTGTACTGCCTTCACACAGCATTTTTCTTCTGCACGTGAAGGAGAGCTCAGGCCTCCCGAATGGCATAGCAGTATAAAAAATAACTTTATTGGGGTATAACTTATGTACCATAAAATACACCCATATGAAGTGTATGGCTTGATGAGTTTTGGTAAATGTAAACACCCGTGTAATCACCACCACATTCAAGATGTGGAACTTCTCCATCACCCTAGAAGATTCCCTGCCCCCAACACCCGCCCCAGACAACTGCTGATTTGCCTTCTGTCACTCTAGGTTCATCCTGCTTCTTCTCGAGTAACATAGCAATGTAGTCATACAGGGTATATACTTTTGTGTCTGACTTCTTTTTTTTTGCGGTACGCGGGCCTCTGACTGCTGTGGCCTCTCCCGTTGCGGAGCACAGGCTCCGGACGCGCAGGCTCAATGGCCATGGCTCACGGGCCCAGCCGCTCCGCGGCACGTGGGATCTTCCCAGACCGGGGCACGAACCCGTGTCCCCTGCATCGGCAGGCGGACTCTCAACCACTGCGCCACCAGGCAAGCCCTGTGTCTGACTTCTTTAACTCAGCATAATGCTTTTGGGATTCATCCATGCCATTGTATAGATCAAGAGCTCATTCCTTTGTGTTTCTGAGTAATATTCCACTGTCTGGATGTGCCACAATTTTTCAATCATTTTCCTGTTGAACACTTGGGCTGTTTCCAGTTTGGGGCTATTATCAGAAAAGGTGCTATGAACATTTGTAAACAAGTCTTGTGTGGACATATGTTTTCATTTCTATTGGGTAAATACACAAGAGTGAAATTTCTGGGTTGTTGGGTAAGTGTATGTTTACCGTTATAAGAAACTGCCCAGCTGTTTTCCAAAGTGGTTGTGCCATTTTACATTTCCAGCGGCAGCAGATGAGGGTTGGGAGCGTCATTATTTTACATGTGATCATTACAGCTGCTATTTATTAAGCACCTCGTGTTGTGTTAATCAATTTTAAACAAACTAAGGACAGTCTGATGAGGTGGGTGGTATGGAAGGATAATGGAGATCTTGAGTTCGGAGAGGTCACACAAGTGACTTGCCCTAGGCCACCAAGCTGCTGGGTGTGTGTAGCAAACTCCATCATCGAACTGAACAGTAGAGCGTTCACTTTAGGCTGTCTTGATTCCTGAATCGCCTGCAAGTTGCGGTGGGTTTCAACTAAATTGAAGGGCTTCAACATGAAAAAACTGAAAAGTACCTCATGATCCATCGCGTGTCTTCTTCAAGCTCGTCTTCTGTGTCTCCTCTTAAAGTCTTGCTTGTGAAACATTCCCATGACACGCATTAAAATATCTAGCACAAGTCACACTGCCACATTTTTAAAATTCCCGTCTATGTGGTTTTCCTGTCTAAGAGGTCTTTGAGAGCGGACCTTTGGGATTCTTTTCTTCGCCATTATGCTGACCAGGCTCATAGTTGGATTTTGGCTGCGAGCATTTTAGCCTTAAGCCCTGTATATAAATTTTGGGTGGTTATGAGAATAATACAGGGTGACATTAATTATTCAAAACATGTGTATTGTGCAATGAATCATTTAAAGGTCCAGGTTTTACTTCACTTCCAGTCTGGGTAACCTTATCCCTAAACGCGGCTGCAGAAGCAGCTGATAATCTTTGTCTCTTTAAGTTGTGCTTTTAATCTCTCTTCCCAACTGGGAGAAAGACTCCTCTAAAAAGATGGATCACAATTTAAGGTCTAAAAACCAACAGACTAAAGTGTTTTGGGGCTAAGAGCTTGGGTGCCTAATGGCTCATTATAAATCCTGGTACTGTTAGCCTGTCTGATTTCATGGTCAAGGGAGGTGATAAGCAAATTCTGAAATACCATCCAAAAGAATGTTAACCTCCAGAGAAAGACTGTACGCCTTTAGAACTAATCCTTTCCTTAAAGCGGTGGTTCTCCAACTTGATGGCGGGTCACAAGCACCTGAAGAGCTCTTTGAAACCCAGAATCCTAAGCTCCAGAATTTCTGATTCATTAGGTCTGGGGCAAGGCCTGGGAATGCATTTGTAGCAAGTTCCCAGGTGATGCTGATACTGCTGGTCTGGGGACCACACTGAGAACCTTCCAGAACCAGATGGACTGCAGATTTCTTTGATCTGAGTGGAGACGGCAGAGAGAAATGGTACTGGTGTGATTTTTAAGTATAAAATAAATTCAATAAATATACACGTACATAGTGACCACTCATATTTTATTTCCTTGAAGTAGCTTGCAGTATGTTTAGAAGGACAGCCCATACTCCTAAAACAAAAATACTACCAGTTGGACACAATGATTCTCAAACTTTTTGCTTAAAAGATTCCCATGGCCAGGCTGCACCCCAGACCAGTGAAGTCCCTCTTGGGAAAGTGAGCCAGACCTCAGGGTTTTTTGAAACTTACAGGTGATGCCCTGTGCAGCTGTGGTGCACCCGTGGGCATTTGTGAAGGGCCAGGTGGTCAGGACAAGCCTGGGTACCCCAGCTGGTTACCCTCAGGTGGGTCACATGTACTGAGACTTTGTTTCCCTTCAGCCCTTGGAGCTGTTTGAATCTCCTGCAGGTCACTTCCAGTTCCCTGCAGCCTGGTTTCTTTCTCCAGAGCACTGAGAAGCATGTGACATGGTGTAGTTGGGAAGCCCAGGTACAAACAGTTGTTCTCAAACTGTAGCAACACCAGAATCACCTGGTGGGCTCGTTACACCGGATTGCTGAGCCCCTACCTGTGGAATTTGTCATTTGGATGTCTAGGGTGGAGCTCAAGATTTTGCACTTCTAGCAGGTTCCCAGGTGATGCTGCTGTTTGCTGTTGCTCCTACAGGGGACCACACTGAAAACCAATGGGCTAGACCGTGGGCGGTAGATTCCCACCCGCAGCCACAGTCATTCTCCTGAGCTGAGTACTCCACATCTCCGCTGTAACTGCATCCCAGCTGTCCCCTGTGGATACCCTGCCTCCCCAGGGTGCCCTAAAACCTTAAATGGTTGTCCGTCAGAAAAGCCAGTCTTTCTAAACTGGCTCCTTCTTCCCCGAGCAGTCACCCTGGGAACCTACCCGCTGGTCCTGATGTGGGACCACACGGCCCTCCCTCTTGCCCTGTGTGAGCTGCGTCCTATGTGGAGCGCTGCCCTCCCCCCCTAGAGCCCCGAGGCTAACTGGGGTCCTCTCTCTTCTTCAAGGTCCTAGAAAAGCTTCACCTCCTCCAGGCTCTCTTCCCCGAGAGCCCAGCCCTTGCGGGTTACCAGCCACTGTGGAGGGGGGCAGGAGGTGGATGGGTTTGGGGGTGAGAGGCTGTGTAGTTGGAAATGAGTGTTTGCAGGGAGGATGCTGGGCTCAGCTGAAGGAAGAGGAGTGAGAGGTGGGTTTAGGGAATGGTTTTGTGCTGGCTAACAGGTGTGCTCCCAGGGGTCTGGGGTCTGCGGACAGCCCCTTCTTGGCCCAGGGACCTTGACTACTGGGTGTCCGTATCCTTCCCTCTCGTCCAAGGGGGAGGGGGAGGTGTAGCCCACCTGGGGGACCGTCGGTATACTGTGGTTTGACCAGCCCACGCTGGGCATATTAGGGGCCTGTTACACCTCCAACATCTGGATAGGCCTTTGTTTTCATTTACACGGCTCATCACATCTAGCTGGAAACACTGCACCTTAGAAGCAGGTCTGTAGGCTGCTCTTGGGCCCCAGTGGCCGCGTGGTACAGCCTCCTCCTTGGCGCTTTTCTGGAAGGCTTTGCCTTGATTAGGTCTCTACCACTTCTATTGCCTGCACCCCTTTTCTACTCCTTTGCTGCCCTTGCCTGTCTGACCAGGTCCCATAGAAATGACCTAGATCCTGGGCATATATCCAGAGAAAACTATAATTCGAAAAGATACTTGCACCCCTGTGTTCATTGCAGCACTATTCACGATAGCCAAGACATGGAAGCAACCTAAATGTCCATTGACAGAGGAATGGATAAAGAAGATGTGGTACATAGATACAATGGAATACTACTCAGCCATTAAAAAGAATGAAATAATGCCATTTGCAGCAATGTGAATGGACCTGGAGATTATCATACTAAGGTGAAGTAAGTCAGACAGAGAAAGACAAATACCATATGATATCACTTGTATGTGGAATCTTAAAAAAAGACACAAATGAACTTATTTACAAAACAGAAAGAGACTCACGGATGTAGAAAACAAACTTATGGTTACCGAAGGGGAAAGAGTGTGGGGGAAGGATAAATTGGTAATTTGGGATTAACATATACACACTATTATATATAAAATGAATAACCAATAAGGACCTACTTGTATAGCACAGGGAACTATACTCAATATTTTGTAATAACCAATAAGGGAAAAGAATCTGAAAAAGAATATATGTACATATATATACCTGAATCACTGTGCTGTATACCTGAAACTAACATGACATTGTAAATCAACTATACCTCAATAAAAAAAAGAAAGAAATGACTTAGAGTTGACAACCTAGAACCAGTGTTGATGGGCTGAGCTTGAGACTGTGAGGGCGTTGGGGAGGAGTGACACCTGGCTGCAGGTGCCTGCAGGTGTGTGTCCCCCTTTTCGGGGAGAAGCCCTTGGTAGGAAGCTCTGGAAAGGAAGGAAGTGGATTGGGGGATGGGTAGTTATTTGCATTACAGGAGGAGTCTTGGTTTAAAGTGGGTTTCACCATGGGGTTCCTTTAGTGGAGCCTCGAGTGCCCTGAAGTGTTTGTTTTGCCATCCGGAATGAGGTATTTATTACCGCACTAAATATGGTAACTGCAGCTTTAGAACATAACAAGTTCATCTATAACATTTGCAGCTCTTCAGCAGAATCAAACATAAAGTCATTGACGTTGATGGCACATTTCTGCAGGGAAAACAAACAAACAAACCTTGAAGCAAAATGTCAGAAGCCAGGAAGGGGGGGAGGTGGATGGATAGAAGGAAGGCCCAAGGCAGCCCTGATGGTACAGCATAAAGCAGGGAGGGGTCCCCCGTCTGAGTTGGGGGGATGATTTTTTACACCCAAACATTAAGCTCATCCCTGAGGGAGGGTCCTCCTGCTGCAGCCCTTAATCTTAGTGGCAGAAAGGCTTTCTGCTTCTGTGCCCTCTCTTGGTTTGCTGAGGATGCCTGCTGATGACGAGGTGTGCCAGGCGCCTCGTATGATGATGATGATGATGATATTATTATTATTGGTAACAGTAACGACAGTAATGACAGCTAATGAGACACGCACCATGCTTGGTGTAAGTTAATCCTCAGGGGATCCTGATTTTCGAGATGAGGAAATGAGGCCCAGAGAGGTTACCCAACATGCCCACGGTCACACAGCAAATATGTGATGGGGCTAGAATCAGAACTCAGACTTTCCTTCTTCAAATCCTTTGCTCTTAAGCGGTGTTGGCTGTACCACAGGCCTCTCCGGTACAGCTTTGAGGCTCCGTAGGCTCTGATCTGTCATTCAAAGACCCCAGCTGCCATGGCCCTTCCTTTGACTGAGCCCTGCTCCAGGGAGAACTTACGCATATGGTTTGGTGACTCATAGCTGCTGGGGATGAAAATAGCAACTGAGGGTGATGCTGTATTAGTTGCTGCACAGACAGGTTAGTCGACCTCGGCTCAAGTAACGCAGCTCTGGAGGTGACTTTCAGTCCTGTGTATAGACGGGGAGACTCAGTCACAGGGCGGTCCTGTGCCAGAATGTTGGTCTCCCTGCTGCCCGGGGCCCTCAGGATCTGGGGGTCAGAAACCACGTTAAGATCACGCTGCCCGTAACCTATTAGAATCACCACTGTTCTCATTTGCCACGATCGCGAACGCGGGGTAATAACCCGCTGGAGTGGAGCGTTGCCTTCCATTTGTTGCTGGGTTTAAAATCGGGCTGTTTGACCTCTGGCTTAGGTTTGGAGGCCAAGTGGCTGTGGATGGCTGCCATGCAGTCCTGGTTTTGTCAGTGTGCCGGGCTCAGAGCTTCTCCTGTGCTGAATATAGGCGCCTCCTTTGCTGAAAATAGTATGGGCCGTAGGTAGGGGAACATTTTTCTTTCCTAGAAAATCGCTGCCTGTGCCTCTAGGCTGCACTGACTTCTGTGAAACCGTCTGTTCCTTCCGATGTAATTTCCAGACTATTAGATTAAACAGTTTCTCCTGCCCCACGTTCAGCTTCTGTTTCCTTTTGCTGTTCATTAATAAATTGTGTGGTGGAGTTTTCATGGACAGGGTGTGTGTATGTTTATTTAATTTCAGTTTGGGCAGTAGCGGTTGTTGGGCCCTGTGAATTTATTTAGTTTCCTGCCCGTGTTTCATTTTTGTTTTTAGTTTCTGTAATTGCTAAGAGTTGGTTGCTTTTTTTCATTTGTTTCTGAGACTCATGAAAGGAAGTCAGCTGCATGAGTTAGGGGTTGAGGTTCTGGTTGGGAGGTGCGCTAAAAACAGACCCTTCTGTTTTTAAACAGGAGATACAAGGAGTGGTAAGGAAATCGGTTCCCATTAAACATGTCTTATCGCAGATAAGTACACTTTTACAGAGTCTGCGGGGGTTTTTTAAAGATAAATGAGATAATATGTGTGACATGGCTTTAAGTTTTCCTGAGCATAACTACCAAATTCGTCTTCCGTATTGTTGCTTTTGAGAACGCAGCCAAGTCTGCTATTAGTATTTATGTTATTGTTAAATATTCACTAATGGAGGTAATAAGATTAGATTTAAGAGGAAGGAAGGCATTCTTTGCATTCCTTCCTGAATGTAAAAACTCTTCGTGCTCTTTCCCCAGCGACTCCAAATCCAGACCAAGAAACAACACTCAGTCTTGTGTGAAAATGGGCTCAGGGGTGTGTGTGTATGTGCGCAAGCAGTAAATTTCAGCCACTCAAGCCTTCCTTCAGTAAAATGAAATTCCTTGGTGATGACTGTTATCTGTCAAAGCAAAACCAAATTCTTTTTCTATAGGGATTCAGAAAAGCAGCGCTGTGGTCGTGGTAATAATTTTTATCTAATTTGGTTTAAACAGAACAGAAAACAAGTTAATGTTCTATGCACCCTACTAATTATGGTTATTAGTGATATGGCTTCAAAGAAATTTTATAAAGAGGCTGTAGCCAATGTTTGGACTAGCTTTCACTGATGCTTCAGAAGAAAGGAGGCCTGTCGAATTTTTTCTATGAAATATTTTCAAATAGTGTAAAAAGGTAGGTGATTCTGCCTTCAGGTTGCTTGTCACTATCATTAATTCTAGAGAGTCTTTTCCTCAGTTCTGCGTTTCAGACGTGCCTTAAGCTGTTCCTTGTTTACGGGTCGAATCTCCTGATAAATAGAAGTGAGCCCAGCAGTTGGTACTTGCTGGAGTCATCAGCAGCTGAGATTTTCCCCCATTTTGTTGCCTAAACATGCTTGTCAGGTGCATATATATGATTCATTAGGAGGAGGATACATTCATTTGAACAGCCTTATTGGGCCCTCTTAAAAGAGGAAGGGGATGATTTCAGTTGGGCATCTTGGGTGTAAATTCAGAGTTGCTTGGTAAGCATGAACACAATATGACGCCATATGGAGCGTGTGTTCCTGTTGGTGCAGGATCGGTAATATATTCCTAAGGGATCTGGCATGCTTGATGGGTGGACTTTCTTTAATGCAGAAAGCAGTCTCTTCTGACAGAGTTATGCAACGACATCAATTCATTGGATATTTATTGACTACCTAGCTGCTCTTTCTCTGGCTCCAGGCTGGGCATGCAACGGTGAGCAAGGTGGCGAGACCTCTCAACGTAGGAACCAGTGTCTAAATCATCCCCATCCAATGCTATGTCATTCATGTCCTCGCCCAGTGTCTGCTTTCCCTTATCTGGAAACCAGTCCAGCGTGGCCGTAGCCTTAACAGTGTCTGTGTGTTATCTTGGAAAAGCATTTTCCTTGACTCACCAGGATTTATCTTTGACCTGGCAGGCCCTGCATGGCTGGAGCTTCGTCTGCTGTTTGGTGGGCACAGGAAAGCCCTGGACGTCTTAGACCGGGTCTGATCCCTGGGCCCACCAACCTGAAGCTTGGAAAACCCCTGGGTTAGTGCCTCAATCAGACCAGCTTCCCAGGGCGGAGGGTCTCGTCTGGGCAGCTTGTGCCTTCAGGCTGAGCTTTGGGAGACTGAACAGGTGCATCCAGGATGCCCTGGGTGTTTGCACCAGGCTTTCAGTCCGTGATGCTTTCTTGGTAAGAAATGGTATGTTGGTCTAGAGTGAGATGAACCTTGTGAAAGAAGAATTACTGCTGCTTCTTCCAATAGCCTGGGCTGAGATAATGCCGGAAACATGACTAGGCGCAGGGAGAAGGGCACCGAGGGTTTTCTGGATGGCCTTTGCTTTATCCCCCAGACGGGTGGCCCAACTCTCCTTGTCTAACCACTGTTTCTTGCCCATCTGGAGACTGTAAATTCGAACAAAACTTATTCTTCTTTCTACCCGGTGGTTTCTCACTGTGGACTTCACATAAATGGATTAGACCAAAATAGCTAAAATCTAAGACATCTTTTCTCGTAATACCCTTTATTTTCTTTGCTGTAAATGAGAAGCCAGAGGTGGCTTAAAAGGCAGGTGATGGGGGCTAGTGCCCCAGAGAGGTGAGCCAAACATGGTTGTGTTCTTGAACAGGGCAGAATCTTAGAGTCCTGGACAGAGCTTGGAGCTGGGAGACAAGTTAATGGAGGTAAAAACAGCTTTAAACTCAACTTTTCTGATTACTGGTTGTGTGATGTTGGGCAGCATGGTAGGTACCCTCCAAGGTGGCCCCCAGTGACCCCTGCCTCCTGGCGTTCATGCCCTTGTATAACCCCCGCCCCTTGGGTGTGGGAGGACCGAGTGACTTGCTTCTAGTGGAAGTGATGGGCTGGTACTTCCGAGATTAGGTTATAACAAGATGGTGGCTTGCACCTTGATTCCTCTTGTTCCCTTGCCCACTCCTTCTGAGGAAGCCAGCTGCCATGTTGTAGGCTGCCCAGTGCAGAGGCCTATGTGGCAGGGGACATAGTGAGGCCTCCTGCTAACAGCCAGCGAGGAACCTTGTCCAGCAGCCCTGGAGGACCTGAGTCCCACCAACACCCGTGTACATGAGCTTGGGGGTTGGTCCCCCAACAGACCTCGAGGTCCCTTCCGCCTGAGCTGATGCCCTCATGCCACCTCATGAGAGTCCTTGAGCCAGAGGCACCCAGCTAAGCTGCACCTGGATTCCTGACTCGCAGAAACTGAGGTGATAAATGTCTGTTGTTTTAGGCTGCTATGTTTTGGGGTAATTTGCTGCACGTCATTAAATACAGTTAAGTCCCCTACATACGAACGAGTTCCGTTCCGAGAGCGTGTTCGGTAAGTCCAACAAAGTTAGCCTAGGTACCCAGCTAACACAATTGGCTATATAGCACTGTACTGTAATAGGTTTATAATACTTTTCACACAAATAATACATAAAAAAATAAAACATTTTTAATCTTACAGTGTGGTACCTTGAAAAGTACAGTGTACAGTACGACAGCTGGCATACAGGGGCTGGCATCGAGCGAACAGGCAAGAAGAGTTGCTGGTTGGAGGAGGTGGGAAATGGTAGAGCTGAAGGATCGTCAGCAATAGGGGACGGAGGGCAAGCTGCAGTGTCACTCATGCCTGACGTTGATGGTACAGGTTCTGGTTCCTTGCTGGATTCAATTCTATCTACCCTCTTGAAAAAACAATCCAGTGATGTCTGGGTAGTAGCTCTTTTTTTCTCATCATGGATGACACGGTAGCACTGGATTGCATTCTGAGCAGCTGCTGCAACCTTCGTGTACCGTTCTACGTTCGGATCCTGTGCCTCAAAAACTAACAGCGCTGCCTCAGATAAAGAAAATCCCCTGCCAGTTCCTGTGTCGTGAATCCCTTCGGTTCTTCAGTTACTTCTCCTTCCTCTTGTCTCTCTTCGTCCTTTCTCTGGGCCCCCAATTCCATCAGGTCTTCATTAGTAAGCTCCTCGTGTGGCACAGCAAGGAGTTCAATGAAGCCGTGCTCTTGCAGATCTAGCTCCAGCTTCTCGCTGAGGGTCACTACGTTGCTGGAGACCTCTTTGGACTCCTCATTCACCTTCTCACATCAAATCTCAAAAAATCGTGAACAAACTGCGGGCCATGGTTCTTCCAAACCCCATTCACGGTGACGGCTGTAACCTCACGCCAAGCAAAGTCTGTGTTTTTTTATGATCTTGTTCATGTTCTATTTCCTGCCAAAATTGTCGCAAGGCTGTTACTGATTCGTTACTCGCCTTTACTGCCTGATGAAAAGTGTCATGTAAATAATATTTCTTGAAAGTCGCTGTAACTCCCTGGTCCATAGGATGGATGAGCAACATAGTACCTGGTGGCAGATGCACGACTTTGACGTTGGGATGAAAGTTGTCCATGATTGGGGGGTGGCCCACAGCACTGTAGAGCAGCAAAAGAATGTTGAATGGGACGTCCTTCTCCAAGCAATATTTCTCCACCTCCGGGATAAAGTGGTGGAAAAACCAGTCCTGGAAATGGCCTTTGTAACCCAGGCTTTTCGGTTACTCTTCCACAAAACAGGAAGAAAGCCCTTGGCTGTGTTTTTAAGGGCTCTTGGCTTCAGCTTCATATCGCCGGAAGCATTGCCACCAAACAACAGAGTTAGCCTGTCCTTTGTTGCTTTATAGCCTGGTGAGCTTATGTTCGCATCTTGGAAAGCGTGCAACTTGAAGGTTCGTATGTAGGGGACTTACTGTAAACTAACACAGGAAGTTTATGTTAAATGTCTTGCTACTGTATGAGAGGCAGCCTTGTGAGTGGTTGAGAGCACAGACTCTTGAGCCAGACTTCAAATTCTGGTTCTGCCACTGATGAGCTGTGTGACTTTGGGAAAGTCACTTAACCCCTCTGTTACGGTTTCCTCATCGGAAAAGGGAAATGTAGTTTTTGCCTTCTAGCCTCTGTATTCTAGGAAGACTAGCTTGAAGCGGGTGGATGAGTTTTAACTGACACAGTCCACACTTTCTGCCACAATGAGTAGAAAGAAGGGACCACGTTAATAGCTTTTGCGACTCTCTCAAGCCTCTTGGGTGGCTCCCATTGGGCTGAGGGCAGATTTCCAGAGGAAGGGGCAGCTAACACACAGCACTGGGGGATGGGTGCACGGGTTCCTTAAATAATGACCATCAGGACTTCCCTGGTGGTCCATCGGTTAAGACTCCGCACTCCCAGGGCAGTGGGCTCGGGTTCAATCCCTGGCCAGAGAGCTAGATCCCACCTGCCACAACTAAGAGCCTGGTGCAGCCAAGTAAATAAATAAATATTAAAAAAAATAAGGCCATCAACAGGAGTAATGCCCTACAGTGAGTGACCTGCTAGGCCGGAAGCAAAGGACCACTGTTCATTTTTCCATCCTTGTCTTTTCTTTGATGCCATGAGCTGTGTCCATAGCATCTCTCATTTCATGCTGTAGGACTTGTTGAGCAGAGTGCATCTTTTCTCAAGACTAAATTCTGTGTTTAAGAAAAGCCTTCTGCTTTGCCCACAGTTATTCATCAGTCTAGATGTAAATCAGTCGTTAAGCCTGGCTTCCAGCTGTGAAAGTCAAGATTTGTGACAGTTGAGCCTATTGATGAAATGCAAATGCCCTGTGGTTACCCTTCAAGGCCCTAGCACTTAGAGAAATTAATGACTGAGAAGGAGTTGGAAGACATGGGTATCCAAAACCATGAACTTGAGAATTGTTCCTCACTACTGCTGGCATCTGGTCACCCCAGTGACCATGACTACTGGTCAGTAGTAAAGAGGTTCACTCTTCCCAAAGGGCCCCAGTTCACTGTAGGCTGTTTACTTGTAGATACAACTGGATTTTTTCTCCCTTTTTTCTTTGTTTCTTTCTCTTTTCCTTCCTTCCCTCCTTCCTTCATCCCTACCCTAAAAATAAGCATCAATTTTTTGTCTAGGGAAAGAAAAATATATATGTAAATGAGACTAGCTCTCCTCAGTTTTTGAGTTTCTCATGTCTTCTTTTTTTTTAAAATAAATTTATTTGTTTATTTTATTTTTGGCTGTGTTGGGTCTTCGTTGCTGTGCGCAGGCTTTCTCTAGTTGTGGCGAGCGGGGGCTACTCTTCGTTGCAGTGCGGGGGCTTCCCACTGTGGTGGTCTCTCCCGTTGTGAAGCACGTGCTCTAGGCGTACGGGCCTCAGTAGCTGTGGCTCGTGGGCTCCAGAGCGCAGGCTCAGCAGTTGTGGCGCACGGGTTTAGTTGCTCTGCGGCATGTGGGATCCTCCCGGACCAGGGCTGGAACCCCTGTCCCCTGCATTGGCAGGCGGACTCTCAACCACTGCGCCACCAGGGAAGGCCCTCCCATGTTTTCTTGCTGTTTTCACTTTCTCTGCTCTCTAGCAGGAAAATAAAATTGCATTCGATTGACATGCTGTCCTGCTGGGAACCCAAGATCTATTACACCATTTCTGTGTCCTCCTGGTTGTGATGAAACGGTGGGAAATCTCTGGCAACCTTAGACGAGATAGGCGCTGGCGGTTCATCCAGTATCAGGAAGGACTATAATTTACTCATTATTTTCCCCATTAAAGAAACACTGCTTCAAAGAGTTGAAGCAGCTGATGCCTTGGGAAGATGAGTGTGCTTTAATGGAGATGCCATTAATAATTTTCTTTTATAATGTAATAGTTGCCATTTTTGTGACCAGAAATTTGTTTCAACCCCTGCTTTATGGATGAAAAGTAGGATCAATTAATATTGAGTGATGACAGCCTTCCTGCAGAGAGAAAATGGGAAATCTTGGTGTCGTCATCCGCCTTGTGACTAAGAAATAGCTTTTCTTAATTGTACGGAACAGAGAAACCCAGGGGGATGTAATTCATTTCTCTCTGGCTTGCGATGTAAATTGAAAGTAAGGAAAAATAACCACCCGCCGGAGTGGGGATGTGAACTCAGCCACTGAACAAGGTCCAACTTGTAGGGTTTGGCGGAGCAAAGAGGACAGCTTCCCCCGTGATGGACCATCTCCATCCACAGCTCCCGTACTGCTGATGGTGTTCTGGAGATTTCTGCCTGGGGGGCTGGCTCCCACATCTTCTTAGGGCTAATTCCTTCCCTCATCCAACTCTCTGCTAAATGCCACCTTCTCCGAGGGACCTTCTCTTACTGTCCTGCCTAAAACGGCCCTTCCCCTTGCCCCATTCACTTTCACCTGCTCCACCACCTGCTTTATCTCCTTTGAGGAACTTGTCACCATCTGAAGTCATACTCTTGTATTGTTTGTTGTTATTTATGGGGTCCCCCAGCCCTAATGTAGGGTCCCCCAACCCTAATGTAGGCTCCCCGAGCGGCATGGCATTGCCTTGTTCATTGCTAGGCCTCGGAGCTTTCCTGCTGAGGGCACTTGTTGAATGACTGAATGACTGAATGACCGATTAATGTAAAAATTCCAGAATGCAGAATAATTTTAAAACTCTTGACTGTGCACAGCAGCCTTCCTTAAAGGTGTATCATCTCCAGGAAGGTAACACAGTCTGAGCTGATCCTGTGAATGTGGTTTGGTGCCAATTATTCTTGTATATCTCTGCCAATAGCCGGAAGTCCCAGAATGTAACCATGCCACTGACATCATTCCCAAGACCTTCTGGGACGTGTTCTCAGAGGAACCTGTACATCTTCGTGGCAGTGATCACAGTTCCTTATTTGTTCAATGGCTTCTCCTTGCTGAGTTTTAAGCGCCTGGAGGATCGGGTCCATTTCCACCTCATTAACTGCTCTGTCTTCAGCACCACCACTGAGCTCCCTGAGGCTGCCTCGGGAAGTAGTGAGAGACGACGGGAGGGGTTGGAACCAGCTGCCGCTTCCAGGTGAAGTGGTGCAAACTGAAGAGGGAGGTCCCTTCTCCCCTCGCCTGCCGTCCAGGCTCCATCTAGAGCCTGCACTGGCGACTGACCCTGATAGGAAGTCGGCCGGCAAAGGAGAAATGCTGTTTGCAGACTTCTAGTTCACAGCAAAGATCGGGGTCTAGAAGGGGGATTTGGACCTGAGAGATAGCAACGAAATGACCAGCACGGTCCACCCATTCTCATTCTCGGCATCCATGCACCCTTCTGCACATTTTTAACTCCACGTAATGACGAAACAACTCTGTTTCTATGTAACGAGATGCCACGGCTCTTCACACAAGTGATCTCCCTGTTTCATCATAAAGAGGAGACACAAAGCCCCAGGGGCACAGTGTCCTTCTCTGGGTGATGGGAATTATTTTTCTCGTGCAGTCTGCAGGGTACGGAATGTCAGCATTGCTGACATTCAGCATTGCTCAGATATGGATACCGTGACTGTGGGGACTTGGCTTTTGCCCTCAGCCAACACCTCACCTGGCTGGGGTTCATTGCCTGGTGGAATGATCTAGAAATCGAAATCCTTACTGGTTCTCCCCTCCCCCCCCCCCCCCCCCCCCCCCGTTGCTTTAGTTTTCCATTAATATTTACTCTCGGACATGAAAGTACCAAGAGAAACTCCAGAGACTTCCCTGGGTTCCATTTTTGGGCAACGTCCAATTTCCCCTTGGAAATCGGGATCACTCACCCCAGTCGGTGCAGTAACTATCTTCTTAGGCTCTGGGTTCTGTGGCATTGGTCATCCAAAATGGCCTAGGGACGGTCTTAACTTCCAGCTCAATGAAACCATTGCTGTGTTGTCTGGTCAGCTTTCCGTTGGGAACCAAGACCTCCAAACCAGCAGATCCAAAGTTGTGGGACCAGGAAGCAAAAGTCCTACATCCATTAGGTTTTCTTTTCTTTAAGATTTTTTGTTTTTTGATGTGGACCATTTTTTTTAAAGTCTCTTTTGACTTTGTTACAATATTGCTTCTGTTTTATGTTTTGCTTTTTTTGGCAGCGATGCACGTGGGATCTCCCTGACCAGGGATCGAACCCGAACCCCCTGCATTGGAAGGCGAAGTCTCAACCACTGGGCCGCCAGGGAAGTCCCCATCTATTAGGTTTAAGAGGAGATGAGGCATCCCTACTCCCAGCCTTGATTGCTGGAAGTAGAACTGATTCAATTTATATTCCTCATCCTGCAGGAGTGAATTCCAACTTGTCTGGATGTCTCCCACCTGGCTCCACAGGGAATGTTGGACCAATACGTGGTTGTTGTTTTTTAACGATGTACAGCATTTTGCATACACAGTGGTGGCTGAGGCTCTTTGGATAACACTGCATCACATGGTGAATCAGTGGTTTAAAAATTGCATTGGATGGAAGCCTATTTTTTTTCCTCACTTCTCCTTGAGTGCTTTAAAGTGGCCATCAGACGCCTATAGATGTCCAGTCCAGCATCACTCATCACTGCAGGGTTGGCTGCCTTCCTGGGGGTGTGCTGGCATCTTTCTCATGGCCCCAGGATCAGCCTGTGTTTATCTTGGAGGAAGGGGGCAAGTAGCAGCAGCATTAACTAATTAATCAGACACTGTTTATCAGTCCGTCACCCTGCACGTTGGGGAATAGCGCTGGTGGAGTGATTAAAAGCGTGGGCTTTGGTGGAGCACAGATCTGAGCCTGAGGCTGCAGACCTAGTGGGAGAGCCGGCTCTCTCATTCGCCCTGTGCCCGGAGTGGGTTCCTTAAGCCCCTCAGGGTCTTACTTTCTTATCTGTAAAGTGGTGATATATTCCCCGGGGCTGTTAGAATTGGTTAGAGTCATCAGATACAGCACTGGGTAGCCCCATAGATAAGGCTCAGGAAATGACAGCCATTTTTTATCACATCAGTGCAAAGAAGAGTCCATTAAGAATAGTGTCCAGGAGAACCTGACAGAATTTACTGCCCAAGACGGGAAGGATAAAATGATTTTTTGGGGCCTTCCTTCCCTTACCTGCAAAATGAGGTTGTCCTTGTTGATCCACCTTTAGGATGATGGCAGGTGGTGGTTCACCACCTTGGGTGGGAAACTGCAAGACAAAACAGCTTGGATGTGGTGTAGCCCAGGCCACGAGGACCACAGGCTTCCGAAGAGAAGCTCCCCCTCTGAGGTAGGAGCCTCTGGGTGGGAGAAACTGGTGATGTTTGATATTAGTAGAGTGCTTGCAGGAATACAGAGTGCCTCTGTGGACCTTATCTTATTTAGTTGTTTGATAATTAGCAGCTGGGTTTATTAATAGGTGTGATAAGCAGATGATCAATTTTTAGAAATCTGGTGCCTTGCAACACCCCACGTTGACCCAGTGTCATGGCATCTTGCCCAGTTTGGGGAGCTGAGGCCTTTTACTCTGGCCAGTGGTGTTGAACTAGCTCTGCTGAAGGAACAGACCGGGGGATTGCATCTGAAGTTATAACGTGTGTGCGTGTGTGTGTGCATGTGTGCACACAGGTGATGGGAAATGGGTGTTATCGACGAGGACATTCATGGCCAACAGTGATTTCCCGGGAATATTTAGGACGGAGAGCAGCCTCCGAGGTCACCCCGCCCAAGGGTGACCCTGTGCGGATAAGGAAACTGAGGCTGTTGGTGGAGAGAGCTAGCCCAGGGCCAGTCAAGCTGGTGGCGCCAGGTTTCTTGGCAACTCCTAGTCTCACCATGGCCCACGTTGGCCGCATTCCTCAGCTTTCAGTCACTGAACATTGTGTTCATTACTTTGGCTTCAGATGGCCCCTCCCGTGTAATTAGGAGAGCAGACCATGGGCCTGCGAAGGTCATCATGTGTTGGGACAAAGCCCACCTCTGATTCAGACAGGAAGTCACATTCACCTGGAGTTGGACACGACACAATTTGCCTCTGCCTTGCCGAGCTTCCTCACCGAGTCGGGCCGGGTGTCCTTGCAATTCCAGAACGTTCCAGCCGAGTCTCATCCATGCCTCCCGCCATACCCTTGTCAGAAATTCCTGGAACCCTTTGGGCTTCTCCAAGTTCTCCCTCTCCTTTCTGGCCTCAGTTGTTTTGGGTCTTGTTCTGAGAGCTTTGTAAGGATCTAATTTCTTCTCACAAAATGAGGACGGCACGGAGGCTCCTGGCTCTGGGCTGTTACCGCCCGTGTAGATGCTGCCCGCTGCTTCCATATAGTCAGTGTGTCATGAATTCTTGGGTTTCATCTCACAGGGAGGCGGAGGGCTATGTGGGGAAGGGTGTCGCCTCTCTCCTTGGCTCCCTGTTCCAACACCTGTTTGGTTTTTTCTAAAAGGCAAAATCCCAAGTTTCATAAAGAATTATAACACTCCTCATGTGAGGCAAAAAAAAAAAAAAAGTGACTTTCCTTCCTCAACTCCTAGACAGTTGTTTTTTTACAGCTTAAACTTCTTCGTGCTGTGTCAGCTGTTGGGAAAATGGGAAGGAAAAGAAAAGAAAATCAGTGAGTGCAAGAACCATAAGCACGGGGTGCTCGTTCTTCCCACACCAGAGTCTGCAATGAGATCCTTGAAAAAGATGTTGTCGGTGATCATGTGTGAGGCGAATTCTGAGGCTCCGTGTGGGCGCTGATGGAAATAATTGAAAAAAAGGGCACTTATGAACTACTATATATAAAATAGATAAGCAATAAGGTCCTACTGTATGGCACAGGGAACTCCACACAATATCCTGTAGTAAGCCATAATGGAAAAGAATATGAAAAAGAATATATATATATGTATAACTGAATCACTTTGCTGTATAGCAGAAACTAACACAACATTGTAAATCAACTATACTTCAATAAAAAAATTTTTAAAATTTAAAGAGGGCTTCCCTGGTGGAGCAGTGGTGAAGAGTCTGCCTGCCAATGCAGGGGATGCGGGTTCAAGCCCTGGTCCGGGGGATCCCACATGCCGCAGAGCAACTAAGCCCTTGGGCCACAACTGCTGAGCCTGTGCTCTAGAGCCCGCAAGCCACAGCTACTGAAGCCCGTGCTCCTAGAACACACGTGCTGCAATAAGAGAAGCCACCACAATGAGAAGCCCACGCACCACAACGAAGAGTAGCCCCCGCTCGCCGCAACTAGAGAAAGTCCGCGTGCAACAACAAGGACCCAATGCAGCCAAAAATAAATGAATTAAATAAATAAATTAAAAAAAAATTTAAAGAAACAAATTTTTAAAGGCATTCATGTAAATTTCCTAGGCTCACATCTTAAGACCTTTCAAATTCAAAGGAAGAAAATGTTTAAAAGTCAAATATTCTACTTTCTAGCTATAATTTTTGGATTGAATTTGTGACATGGCAGAGTTGTGCTTTTTATGTGTTTTGCACATTTTAGAATTCTGAAGGAACTTGGAATAACCAATTTACTGTGCATTTGTGCCTGTCTGAAGAACTTTTGTGAGGAAGTGATTTAAAATGGAAGCACGGATCCCGGTCTTCTCCCAGGTCTGTAATCTGCTCCCGGGCAATGCTGGTCAAGGCACCTCCCTCCTCTTACCTGCTGTTCATTGAGCACTTGACTCTGTGCCACGTAAGTCCCTGAATGTGAATTATCACACTAATCCTGTGAGGCAGGTACTCTTACGATCAACAGTTTCCACTCAAAAGAAATGATACAAATGAATTTATTTACAAAACAGAAACAGACTCACAGACTTACGGAACTAAGTTATGGTTACCGGCGGGGAAGGCTCGGAGGAAGGGATAGTTAGGGAGTTTGGGATCGACACGTACCCACTGCTGTATTTAAAATGGATAACCGAGAAGGACCTACTGTAGAGCACAGGGGACTCTGCTCAGTATTGTGTAACAACCTAAATGGGAAAATGCACAGCGGAATCACTTTGCTGTACATCTGAAACTATCACAACACTGATAATCAACTGTACTCCAATGTAAAATAAAAAGTTAAAACAAAACAAAAAAAACATTTTCCAGTTGGAAAGTGAGGTGCAAAGAGGCTACGTAAGCCGTGCAAGGAGACACAGCTTTTATGTCATGAGGCTGACATTTGAGCCCAGGCTGTATGACTTCTGAGCCGACAATGGTAAACCACTGCACACTGTCCCCGCCTTCTGCATAAAATAGGCTACGTATGACACGTGGCTCAGTTTTGCTTTTTAAAAGGATTTGTGGTGGTATACGGGCATTACAGGCTTTGATTTATAACACATTATTATTTGTCTTTGTGATTTATTTAAAAACAGAGTTTTGATCATAAATGCAGTCCTTGAGTATAACTTGTTCCTTGGAGAAAGGCTGTGCGTATGAAAATGGTTTGCTTTAATGTATGGTTTCTGGGAACAGATGTGAAAATTGGGGGCCACCTGAATTCGTAATGTTAGGTGTAGCATATGCGAAACTTTTCAGAGCTCTTTTTCTTGCCTGACTTTACTGTCAGCTGTGACGTAGGTTCAGCAAATATTGAGTGTATTTACAAAGCTGCTTTAAAATTCTTGTCTAACTTCCAGGTCAGTATGGGATCAGTTTTCATTGATTGTCTTCTTTCTTGAGCATGAGGCGCATACTCAATTGATTTTGAAATAACTGTGGATTGTATCCTGGACATTGTAACTGTTATGTCATGGAGACTCTAGATGCTGTTATATTCGTCTGATGAGTATTGATTTTTCTGTTTGTTTGTTTTAGCAGGCAGTTTACTTGATTGGACTTCAACTGTGAACTCTGTTTCTTGGGTGGTGGCTTCAAGTCTCAGTTTGTTCTTTCAGCCTTAATTGGGCTGGTTGGAGAGTACCTGATATGTGCGTGGTCCAGGGGTCAGCCAGAGACATGGACACAGTTTATGCTCAGAATTTGAGACTTCCTCTGTTTGGCTCTCTCTTTTCTGGCAGTCCCCCTTCATATTCCAGCAGCAGAAGTACCCCTGGATTCTGTCTTCTGTTTCTCCAAGCAGTAAGACTGTGGGTTCCTGAGTTTTAGTTGCCCCTGTGGTATAGACCAGGACTTGACCTTGGGCTAAGAGCCGTAAGTAACAAAAACTTGGTGCACTACCTTTCTTCCAAATACCGACTCCCCTTCAGTACCTACCTGCCTTAGCTCACTCTCCAGTGCCCTCAGATGGGGTTTTTTGGTTTGGGGGTTTTATCCAGTGCTTTTGGTTGTCATCTGCAGGAGAGTCAATCTGATAGGAGCTTCCTCAGTCAAACAGAAGAGGAGCTGGAAGGTCAAATGTCAACATCCCCATTTTAATTGGATATTTTTTTTCTTTTTTGTGGTACGCGGGCCTCCCACTGTTGTGGCCTCTCCCACTGCGGAGCGCAGGCTCTGGACGCGCAGGCTCAGCGGCCATGGCTCTCGGGCCCAGCCGCTCCGCGGCATGTGGGATCTTCCCGGATCGGGGCACGAGCCCGTGTCCCCTGCATCGGCAGACGGACTCTCAACCACTGCGCCACCAGGGAAGCCCAACATCCCCATTTTAAGATGGACAGATGAAAGCACTGAGGGGTTCCATCTCCAAGCTTGTTAATAATGACTGAATACAAGTTCTTGGGGTCTGTAGCCTGGTCGTCTTTCTTCTTTTCTGTCACCTCCCATCTACTTCTCTCCTCATGAGGATTGGCTTAGCAGTTGTCCACTGAAGTTTCCTACTTCAGTGCCATTGGAAAGGTACCAGAGGCCCTCCTGTTGATTCTGATAAACCGATCATTCGTGGAGGGCAGGCACTGTGGTGTGTGGTGGACAAGGTGTGTTTTAGGGTCTCTGATGGATCCAGGTTCATATTTCACTCTGCTGCTTGCTAGCCCCATGATCTCGAGCAGGTTAGCTCACCTCTCTGAGCGCACAGCAACGTGGGGTCACTGTCAGGGGGAAATGAGATGCCGTATCTGGAGGGCCTGGTACAGAGTAGACCTTCAGGAAATGTCTCTGTGTTGACAGAAAGAGTCCTTGGGGTGTATGTTCTGTGATTCATCGTCCCTTCTCCCCATGGGGCTGGCCTTGACTCTGCAGTCCATGCATTGGTGATGTGAGACGGGGGAAGAAGGAAAAGCTTCATGTTCAAGGTGAGCAAGCACCTGCCAGGCCCAAGGCCATCCTCGTTGGAAGTCTTGGGGGGGGTGGTCTCAGACTCAGGGGTCTGCCCTGAGCTCCCCTCCATGGACCCCGATCCCCCACTCTCCCTGGAGGCACGCTTCCATCCCTCAGTCCCTGGGCTGGGCTCGTGTCGAAGGCTGTACATGTGCCTTTGCAGGGCCTCTCAGCGTTGGCTCGTTTCGCTATTCCTATGCCCAGTGCCCGGTGTTTGTCCTGCTTGGATAAGTGTAACAGCCTTGCAACTGGCTGCTGCTGGCAACCCCTGCTATTGTGAGATGCTTAGTAATAATGATACTGTCGTGGAGTCTTAACAACAACATCACAACAGCGCCCGCCCGCTTGGATGGCATTTACTACAGGCCAGGCACTGATTGGAACCCTTCGCATATATTAGCTCGTTTAAGCCTCATAACACTCCATCAGCCTTGTACTGTGGTTATACCCATTTTACAGATGAGAAAACTGCTAGAGAGTAGCACAGCTGGGATTTGAACTCAGGTACCCAGCTCTAGAAGCTGTGCCCTCGGCCGCTTTGCTAAACAGATGTTTTTTTTTAACATGTAGCTGGGCGGGTAGCTGGTGGGTAGGGACCCTATTAATCTTTTACTTACTTGGACCTGGAGTAGGCAAGGAACTCAAGGATTCTGCGGGGGCCTGTTGCCAAAGGACCCCCCCCCCCCCCCCTCAGCGGCCTGCCGTTGGATGTGGTTCAGGCAGGCTGCGGGGTGGGAGGATGGGCCGGCCTCCTGCCAGGGGAGAAGCGGCTGCACGCCGGCCTCGCAGGTCAGCCACAGGAAAGGGAAGCACGTGTACCCTTTTCTGGCTGCGTCTGATTATGTGGCATTTTCTGTCTCTGTTATGAAGATATAATTGCTCCATTGTACTGGGGCTTCGGGGCCTCTTTTAAGTCATCTTTGACGATTGGTGAAAATTGGCTCAGCTGGAATTGGCTTCAGCTAGTCGCAATTTCCTTACCATTTTGAATCCGAGATCTTATTTTAGCCTTATCTTTTTTGTGAGTCAAGTTTTGTTTTGTTTTTAAACCTCAAATGCTGGGTTGTACTTGAAGCAATGCTTCAGCCTTTTTCTCCGCCCCATCACTCTCCTTGGGCTGACCCTGGCATTGAGCATCTAATCGAAAGATAGTAAAGATACAAAAAAACATCTGAAAAGGTTTCTGTGGATTGGAAAAGAAAACGCTGTGACGGGGCGTGGGGAATACATTCAACAGCCATGGGGTGTAGACAGACAGCATCTAAAGGAGCCCTGCTTGTCCATGAGAACTCCATACATCAGAAATTAACAACAGCGAGGGTTTGGAAAATCCTGAAGATAAGTTTCCCAATGAAAAAGATAAAAAGCTCGTCGCCTGGAAGAGAATGAGGTATGAGCCACATACATTCAGCTGACAGAATGTCTAGAAAGCAAAAAGTTGCGCTGAGGCGTCACCCACTGTGGCATAAAGTACCTCTCACCCCATTACCATTCCAGGGGCTGGAGTCTCCATATTGATGTTTCTGTGTTTCAAGTAAGCACTTCCTGAATGTTCCAGTCTGTAAGTCTGGCGGGCTTGATTTATGAAGAAATGATGACGATCATGAATGGAAAAGGTTTGCTGAAGAATTAATTGGGGGTTGGTAAGAGTGAGCCTGCTTCTCCCAGCCTCTTGCCCCGAAGTGTTGCTGACGTGCGGGCAGGGAGAGGGCTGAGGGGCGAGATGCTTTACAGCGCTTTCCTGTGGGTCAGTCCCTGCTCTGTTTGCTGTGAACAGCTGTCATCCTCCTGGGTTCTGAAGGTGGTTGGTATTTTATTTGAAAATCAGGAATGGGCTTGAGGTCCAGCTCAGAAGGAGAGGAGGGGACGGCTGGTCCCCTAGAAACTGCCTTCTTGATGGTGATGATCAGTGAACAGAAAGGAAGAATCCACTACATTCTTTCTGAACCACCAGTGGGGAAAATGAGAGTCGATGCTGTCAGGGGTCTCTACAAGCTTTGTGATTCAGTCATTTTGACGGTACTTTTACTATCGTAAGTAATTGACTATAGAGATTTTTATAGATAGTACATCTTTAAAATAGAGTGAAATACTCTAACTGTTTTCATGACAAATTCTGAAGTAAGAATGTGGCCCTCGAGTAGAGCTTTATTCCTTTGCTGGTTCGGATGGCGGGCTGATGTGCTTTGAAGGGGTTCCTCACTGCAAGAGCAGAACAGACAAGGCAGAGAGGCTGGAAAGTGAGTTTGGGGAGAGACACAGGAATGTGGAGCCCCGAGTATGCTGTGCTCAGGGGCTGGGGCTCCAGAACTGGGCGTAGGGGAGCCATTGAAGAATTCTGAGCATGAGTGTCACGGAATGCTGGGCTCACCCATGGACACGCGAGCTAAGTTCTGCTTTTGCCTTTCTGTCTCCAGAACATTCTAAGCACTGGGAGAACCAACTTTGGGATCCTGTCAGGGTGGCCTTGAGGGCCCTTCCTTTCTCCCGACTCTGCTTTCCTCACATCTTAGAGGAGTTCGTGTTTCTTTATAAGGACGTGATTCCATTACTTTTATAGATTAATCTTTTTCCTCTCTTACACCTTACTTTGCACTCTCCAGCCATAAGTGCATTTTTCCTGGGAAAATGGGGCTCTCTAGTTGGCAAGAGGCAGACACGCTCAGATCAGCCTTCTGCATAAGATGCAGTGAAACAAAAAAGGCTAGCTGCCCCCGACGGGTATGTGCGTGTGTGTGTATGTGTGTACATGTGTATGTATGTAGGTGTGTGTACGTGTAGGTGTGTATGTGTATGTGTGTAAGTGTGTGTGTATGTATGTAGATGTGTGTATGTGTAGGTGTTTATGTGTATGTGTGTAGGTGTATGTATGTGTAGGTGTGTGTGTGTATGTATAGGGGTGTGTGTGTATGTGTAGGGGTGTGTGTGTGTACATGTGTGTGAGATAATTTTGGCGATCCTATGATTCTGAAATTTTTAGCATCCATAATTGACATAGGGTGCTAAGTTGCACCGCTCATTAGATTGTACAGTTTTATTAAAAAGAAGCAAATTACCTTGTATTTGTATTAAGCAGAGCAGGGGAAAAGGAAGATGGCCTTTCTTTTAAGTCATTATTAAGTTTGGAACTGTATCAGAATTTTTTCTGTTTTGTTTTGTTTAATCACACACTGTGTGTGTGTGTGTGTGTGTGTGTGTCCTTGTCCTTCTTTGTTGCCATCTTCTGCTGGGGACATTTTTCCTCCTGGCTCAGGAACTGCCTTGATGAAAGCTTTCAGCAATCAAATGGATAAAAATTGAACACATTCGTAAGGGATTCTTTTCATTGTTCTGCCTTATATGTTTATTTTGTGAACAACACAATAAAAAAGTCCTGTGAAATATTAAGACTTTCTTACCTCAGAGTGGCATCCTTGACTACTTGCCTTCTTTTATTTGTTTCAGCAGATTTCCAAGGTGACTGCTGAAATTCCCTGAATCTTCCAAAGATAAAAGGGCCTTTCATTGCGTTTGCTGGGACTCCTTTTTCCATATTGGGACTGTCTGGTTTAAAATCATCCCTCTCTCCTTCTTGTGTTAATCTTTAAAAATGATTATAATAAATCATTGTGATAGGAAGCAACTTAGAAAAATGGGGAGGCAGCTGGACTAAAAACCAGGGAATGGATGGATGCAATCTTCTCTTAAAGTTGACTGGTAAGTCACTAAACTGAGCTCCAGTTTCCTGAACCCATATAAAACAGGCTGGCAAACTTTTTCTGGAAAGGAAAAGATACTAAATATTTTGGTTTTTGAGGGCAATATGGTCTCTCTCACAGCTGTTCAACTCTGCCCTTGTAGAGTTACAACATGCAAAAGCAGCCCTATACAATATGTAGACGATAGGTGTGGCAGTTTTCCAATAAAAATGCACAAAACCTGGCAATGGGCTGGACTTGGCCTGTGGGCCATAGTTTGCCAACCTCTGGTTTCAAAGATTAGAGGAATGAACGTTGCTCTATTTTTTCTTATAGGTTACAAGGGGGAAGATTAAATGTAATGAAAGCACTTTGAAAAATTTAAAGGAGGGATTTCTGTTTCTGAGTAAGATTGAGTAGTTTGAGGCAAACTAATGATCCCAAGAACAACAAGAAAAGCCATATAAAATGTATTTTAAAAAATCATTGTGGGGCTTCCCTGGTGGCGCAGTGGTTGAGAGTCTGCCTGCAGATGCAGGGGACACGGGTTCGTGCCCCGGTCCGGGAAGATCCCACATGCCGCGGAGCGGCTGGGCCCGTGAGCCATGGCCGCTGAGCCTTCGCATCCGGAGCCTGTGCTCCGCAGTGGGAGAGGCCACAAGAGTGAGAGGCCTGCGTACTGCAAAAAAAAAAAAAAAAAAAGTCATTGTGTTTAAAGGCATCTGAGAGGTGTTGAAACAATGAGGACCTGGCGGAGGTGGGGGAAGGGTGCTGAGTCTTGGTGCTGAGAAGATAAAGATTAGAGTTCAGGACCGGTTTGGGGAGGTTGGGAGGAGTGAGGGCACAGTGAACACACGAGACCCTCAGCTGAGAGCCAAGTCCTAGGGAGAGAGGTAAACCAGCCCCTCACTGGTTCAGGGGATCAGCCCCACCCCACCCCAGCTCCGTCTGCCTAGCGGAAGAAAGGGAGAGCCATCCCCTGAGGAAGATTCATCAGAAGGCTCTTTAATTTTTTTATACGTGATGTCTGATAGTAAGCAGAAGTTATTAGTCATGCCATTGTCACTGAAAAAGCCAAGAGAGAAGCAGATAATAGAAACAGACTCATCATAGGTGATCCAGAATTAAAAAAAAAATTTAAATAACTATGATTGATATGTTCAAGAAAAAAAAATTTGGGGATTCCCTGATGGTGCAGTGGTTAAGAATCCATCTGCCAATGCAGGGGACACGGGTGCGAGCCCTGGTCTGGAAAGATCCCACGTGCCGTGGAGCAACTAAACCCGTGTGCTACAACTACTGAGGCTGCGCACCACAACTACTGAGCCCATGCACCACAACTACTGAGCCCACGCACCACAACTACTGAGCCCGTGCAGTGCAACTACTGAAACCCATGCGCCTAGAGCCCGTGCTCTGCAACAAGAGAAGCCACCACAATGAGAAGCCCGTGCGCCGCAACGAAGAGTAGCCCCCACTCACAGCAACTAGAGAAAGCCCTCACACAGCAATGAAGACCCAATGCAGCCAGAAATCAATCAATCAATTTTAAAAAATAAATAAAATTATATAAAAACCTTTTTAGTGGAGAAATCAGATGAAAAGATGGAAAATTTCATCAGAGAATTGGAATTGATAAAGAATCAAATGGAATCAAAGAATCAGTCAAATCTATAAAGAATCTGTTCCTGGCAAAAATATCTGAACTTAAGAACAGAAGATCACATATGGCTGAAGACAAAGAGTAAATTGGAAGTTATTCAGACTGAAGTACAGGGAGTTAAAAATGGAGCATACAGAAAAGAACTTGAGAGACAAGTGGGCCACAATGAAAACAATCTAAGATATGTATAATTGGAGTCTCAGAAGGAGAAGGCAAGGACAGAATGGGACAGAAGCAGTATTTGAAGAGCTCATGGCTAAGAATTTCCCCAAACTTGTGAGAGATATCAACCCACAGATTCAAGAACCTGTGCAAACTCCAAGCATAATAAATATAAAGAAAAAAAATAGAGTGCTGAATGGATAAAGATGTTATTAGAAACACACAACACCCTGGCATTTTAGGTTTCTGTTACTGGTGGGTGAGACCCATCAGAGGATGAGACGCCAGCCTCAGGCTTATGTCTTTACCTCCCTGACCCCTCTCCTCCTCCAACCGAACCCGTCTACTCACAGTCCCTTGCATTTTCCCGCTCTCTGCTTTTGTCAAGCTCAACCCGTAACACCAGCCCTTGGCACCTCCCATTTCCAGGCACCCTTACCTCTGGCCTTATCGTTGTCACAGTTAACGTCCTCAAGGCACGTGTAAGGTCAAGTGAGAGCTGTATCCATTAAGGTGCTGTATTAGGTTCCTAAGGCTGCTGTAACAAACTACCCCAAACATGGAGGCTGATATCAACAGAAATTTATTCTCTCACAGTTCTAGAGGCCGGAAGTCTGAAATCAAGGTGGAGCAGGGCCATACTCCCTCTGGAGTCTCTGGTGGGGGCGGGGGGGCATCTGTTTCATACTACGTTCAGCTTCTGGGGGCTGACGGCAACCCTTGGCCTGTAGCTGTACCTCTCTGGGCTCTGTCTTCACGCTGCCATCTGCTCTGTGTGTCTCTGTCCTTTTCTGTGTATCTGTCTTGAAACTCCCTCTGCCTCCTTTTCTAAGGTTACACGTGATGGCATTTAGGGTCCACCTGGACCATCCAGGAAAAATAAACTCCTCCTGTCAGAGTCCTTAACTTAATCACCTCTTTTGCCATCTAAGGTAATATTTACAGGTCCTGGGGACTAGGTGGTGGACATCTCTTTTTGGGGGCTACCATTGAGCCCATTAAAGGTGATGATGTTGTAATAATAATAGTAATTGCTTAGAAAGGTAATATGTGTCTAGAACTGTACTAAGTGCATTACAGGCGTCATCTTCTTTAGTTCTTGAACCACCTGTCTAAGATAGGGGCCATCATTACCACCTTTGTACAGGTGAAAACTCTCAAGCTCAGAGAGGTAAGTACTTGCTAAGGTCACCTTGCAGCTAGTGAGTGGTAGAGCCAGGATTTGAACCCAAGCATTTAGGCTTTGGAACTCCTTCCCTAGCCTTCCCGGTAAGCTGGATTTCTGGTTGGACTGTTGGTGGCAGCTGGCTTTTAGAGCTTGGGCCCCGGGTGCTACTTTTTAGCTCTAAAATTCTATGATCCTGTGAGTTCTTATCAGAAAAAACAAAACCAAAAAACTCCAAGCCTGGATTATTAAGAATATAACACATTTTAATCTGCCAGGTAATGGAGAAGAATTTGCTTACGCTGCTTACAAACGAAGCTGATGCGAATTTACTGTTGCACGTTTTGATATTTGCTGATGGCGGGGGCGTTCTGGAGTCACCGGCCAAATCTATACCATCTGAGTAAATTGAGGTAATTACTCAGATTATTTAGACCCTGCCTTCCAGATAATGGAGGGAAATGGGCTTATTAATTTGAAGTAGCTAGGCAATTGGGCCTGCCTCCTTTGATAATGTAAACATGGTCCTAGTGTGTAATTGCATAATTGGCTGAAAGGGCTCTATTCTTTCTCTTGAAGCATCTGCTATTGTCTGTGGCCTGGCCCTTGGGTTACAGCGTGTTAGATTACTACTGACAAACCCCGGTATTTAGCTTGGCTTTCCTAATGAGAAATACATACATATATGTGTATGTGTTTATATACGTGTGTGCATGTATATGTATATTTTTAAATTAAAAATGAGAATATGGGGTATTTTGAAGTTTGACTATTGCTGATAATTCATGTAAGAATTTTAAAGAAATATTTGCTTCCAAGGCAAACGGCCTTCGAGTCTATGTGAGGAGATTGGCCCCGCTTTATAAGAGGTTTTTTCTTTGACTCCCTACCAGAACGTCTGTATTTGAATGTAGCAGAGATTAGGCCTTGTCAAAGATGGTCAAAGGAAAATGACCTTCGGTTTGTTAGCTGCTACCTAATCTTTGCCCAGTGGGGTCTGTGTTGTGGTTTTGCTGTTGGGTCACAGACATTTTTCTCCATCCTTCCTAGGCCTGGTGCTGGCCCCTGTTGTCACAGCAGCTGGGCTGCCTCGGGAGCCTCCGTGGGCCTTTATATATCTCCCTTTCCAGAATGACTGGTGTCTTCTGAGATGGCTTCATTTTTTTTTTTTTTTTTTTTTTTTGCGGTACGTGGGCCTCTCACTGTTGAGGCCTCTCCCGTTGCGGAGCACAGGCTCTGGACGCGCAGGCTCAGCGGCCATGGCTCACGGGCCCAGCCGCTCCGCGGCATGTGGGATCTTCCCGGACCGGGGCACGAACCCGTGTCCCCTGAATTGGCAGGCGGACTCTCAACCACTGCGCCACCTGGGAAGCCCGGCTTCATTTTATATTGGGGCTGAGCCTGCTTTGCCTATCATTTTGTTGAGGAAGTCTGGTCGTTCAAGGGTAGGGGCTGCCTTATGAAGGGTAAAATTCTTTGCGGGGGGGTTGGAGGTGGGAGGGAGTGGGCCATGTCACAGCCGTGGAGGCCACCTGTCTCAGATATTCTGAAGTCATCTGGTTCTAGAAGATTCTTCCTGGTTTCAGACCTTTCCTCCTGAATTTTGACTTGGAAAATGAGGCTCACGTTATGTCTGTTCACGTCTCTCATTTGCATAACAGGCCTCTGATATGATACTTCTACCTAAGTCAAAAAAAAGAGAAAACTGGGAGGAAAATGTCAGTTAAAATGAAATATTCACCACCCAGCCTTTGACTGAAATGTGCAGCTTGGGTCTTGGCCGATGGTGTTGGTGATTGACACCATTGATCCGAGTGTTCCATTCCCTGCCTCACTTTGCTTGCCCAGATGTGGTCCAAAGAGTTCAGAGGGCTGTTCAGACAAAACTGGGCTCAGTGCATTCAGATGAAATGTCCACCTGGGCTTCCTGAGGTCTTCCCTGTGGGTGTGAGTTTATTTATAACTTGATGGGCCTTGGGGGAAGGAGAAGGGAGGAGAGGGGGAGTCTCCCAAAATGAAAACCAAATACAGTTACTATAAACCTCCCCACGTGCAACTCACCACCAGCCTCCAATAAACGTACAAATATCAAAATAACACACAACAGAAGAAAATAATGCAAAAGAGAAATTGAGACAATTTCGGTGTTTTACAGGGCCAGAAAATTCCATGTGATTTACTTCTTCTGCAGTGTATATGTTACATACTGTACTACATTATCTGATTGTAGGTAATATTCGTGTAGATATAGATCACCACTAAAACTCAGAAAAATTCAAACCAAAGCTATGTCCACATACAATGTTGAAATCAGCCAATCATGTGGAAAATTCAAGCTTTTAAAAACCTCTTGGTTTTAGTTATCTGAGAAGAAAACATCACATTTAATTTTCTTAGTTTTCTGTTTTAGTCTGCAAATGTCAAATAGCTCAAAGTTATAGGGAAAAAAAGAGATGAACTGAATGTATATAAATATTAGAGTTTACTTTTTTCTAGCATTTAAACAAGTAATAGTGGTCAACATTTCTGTAATAAGATGTTCTTTTTCATCTTTTTTCTATATCATGATACTGACTAGGTCATTATAGATAGAAGTGATAGCTAGTCAGGCAAGTGAATTCTAGAAAAACTAGAATTTTTAAGAAAATTTTGAGTGTAGATTTGAGTTTGAGTTTTCAGTCTTTTGACATATGGGAAATGAAAAATGGTCTTTCACTAGGGCAAAAGACTCTTCATGTAAGAGTTTAGATGTCTGAAATACTTTTTGGGCATTACTCAGTCCTTTTTGGTTCTGTTCATTCAGTAAAAATCGAGGTGTACTGGTTTGTAACTTTACAGAATCCATGAAGCCGAGCATTATATTTTCAATTTACTCTACAGATTTTTGTACTTGCAATCTGCTAGAAAAAAAAAAGATGAACAAACTCTCTATGTGTGTAAAATAAAAGTAACTGTAGCCTGAGACACTCTTCAAAAGGGACTAAAGTTTATGGAAAGTTGCCATGGTTTTGAGAATTCTTTTGGCTTCTTTGTGCTTTGGGTTTGTTTTGTACGCCTCTGAGTTTTTAGTTGCTGGAATTTGACATCTAAATAAAAGGCTGTTACTATGATATGTAAATAGAATGGGTTGAGATACTTGTCATTATGAATATTGAAAGGGCAATTTACGATTTACAAAGACCGAAAAGCTCAATAAAGATCCGTATTGAAGAGCTGGTGCAATAGGAAAGCTGTAGATAGATGGGCTTCTTGCGGATGAACAGAATTAATGACAATTGAGAGGAAAAATTGACTTCTCTGGTAGAAAGACGTTTTCCAAATGTCAGCAAGAACAGTACTCTCTCCTTTCCTCTGCCCTCACCTGGGCTAAAGGCTCTACTACCTGAGGCCCCAGGACCCACCCTGAGCCTAACTGGACCCTAATAGTACAGCAGACAGGTGCTCTGTGGATCTGTTTCCATCCCTGCCCACTAGACTGTGTAAGTAAAAGTCCCCATTGGCCAGACACCTCGTCTGGTTTCTTTTTATCTCCCTGGCACCTAGTACAAGCCTGGCACGTAGCAGGTGCTCAGTAAATGTCTATTGAATTAATATGTCTTGATGGCAAAAAATCTTCCTTTGGTAGGAATAATTTATGTATTCATCTTATTCCCTATCCTATGATGAGTCGTAGTTTAATTTTTGCTTCACGTAGCATTTACCATTTTCAATCAGAGGAACTGAAACAAAAAATGAGAATTTTATTAGTTAAAATTCATAGAATTCAGTAACTTCTTTGGTAAGTTTGTAATGCTTATACTTCTGAAGTTTGAGCTTAAAACTGCCTTGAGACTTTTGGGGTACCTTGTATATTGTCAAAGAAGGTTTACTAATAACTGGTGTTTGGTGTGTACTTACTATGTCTTAGGTAGCTAACCCTTTTGATTTCTATAAAGATCCTGACACACAGATACTGTTGCTGTCCTTTTTTGTGCTTGGGGAGGCAAATGCACCAAGAGATTAAATAACTCACCCAATGCCACCCAGCAAGTGTCCAAGCCAGGATTTGAACCCAGGAGATCTCACTGTAGAGGCTGCACTCCTAACCACTAAGGGAACCTGCCTCTGGGGAGTGACTGGCCTGAATGTGCTATTTGTTGAAGGGACTTCATTTACCCAGGCAGGCCTGTCCCTTAGTGGAGACATTGCACAGCCTGTGTAGAAGCAGTAAGTCATCTGTACCAGCAGAGGCCATAAAACACATGTGCTGAACTATAAAATTTTAAACAGCCAGTTTTCTTGTCACAGAAAGTTGCACATTTACTTGTTGAAGTTCTCCTAGAGCTGGCATCCGTCATTCTGTAAACTTTTTATGGACGTGCTGGACACAAGGAACATTTAGATTTTACGACAGAAATGATTCTTGAAACAGTTGACATCTCTGTGTCAGCCAGAGGCCAGCAGTTCTCAGAGTGTGGTCTGGAAACCCCTGGGAGTTCTTAAGGACAAAATAATAGTGAGATCTTTATTTGCCTTTTTTCGCTCTTATTCTGTCATGTCACTTTTATTCTGTCACGAGTCCACGGTAGAATATTCTAGAGGCTACATGAAATAATTAGCATCGTCGCTAATTAACATGTGCTTGGATATTATTGTTTAAAAAAATCGTAGTTTAGGGCTTCCCTAGTGGCGCAGTGGTTGAGAGTCCGCCTGCCGATGCAGGGGACACGGGTTCGTGCCCCGGTCCGGGAAGATCCCACATGCCGCGGAGCGGCTGGGCCCGTGAGCCATGGCCGCGGAGCCAACAGTGAGAGGCCCGCGTACCGCAAAAAAAAAAAAAAATCTTAGTTTAAAATTTTCTAATATAATAAATTTCACTAGATATAATCCACATAAACAGAAGCTCTTAGGGAGTTTCCCAGAATTGTTTTCTTTTTTTTTTTTTTTTTTGCGGTACGCAGGCCTCTCACTGTTGTGGCCTCTCGCGCTGCGGAGCACAGGCTCCGGATGCGCAGGCTCAGTGGCCATGGCTCACGGGCCCAGGCGCTCCGCGGCATGTGGGATCTTCCCGGACCGGGACACGAACCCGTGTCCCCTGCATTGGCAGGCGGACTCTCAACCACTGCGCCACCAGGGAAGCCCCCAGAACTTTTAAGACTGAAAGAAAGATTCTTTTTTTTTTTTCTTAGAGTTTGGTCAATAAATATAATTTATTTAGTAATAAATTTATTCCAAATATACCTGAGTTTGCAATCCCTTTGCAATGTGTAAGCAGTTGGGCAAAATGAAATTTGCCTGAGAAAGACAAGCTATTCTTCTCTTTGAGCTACCTCACATCTTTTAGAATATCCTCAAAGCCCTGAGTAACTTATCTCCTGAAAGGAAGGGTATTCTTTCTATCTTCGGTCTCCAAAGATTGGGTCTTCATTCTAACCTACAGAGCGCACAGCCCTCGTTACTGTAATTGTTAATAAGGCAGCCTGCTGAGTGGCAGAGCCCATTTTTCTGTGTGATCAAAACTAAGCTGCATCCCTCCTTCCTGACCTTTCCTCCACTCCACTTGGAGGTTTTGAGAATTAGCGGTTCGTAGCTTAAGTGCCCTTAATCAGTTCATCTTACATTACAATGTGAAGTTTCTCTCCTGTTCAGCAGAGAACTTGATTTTCATTTGATATTTGCGACCACAGAATAGTAAGTGGCTTCCCAGGAAATTTCATGGAGAGGAATGAAAATGCAGAGATGGAGTGGAGAGCGTGGGGATGTCGAGCTAATTGATTAGTTTAGAACCTTCTAATTTCCATGAGGAGTGGAGGGGCCCAATTTGTCTTTCTCCTTCTTGGCATGGTATTCTCGCAGATTGTCTGATGTTTCATTATCATCTTGACAGAACAGCTGATGTCTAATTCTGTTGAGTAGGATATCCGTTGTGTTTTTGCCATGTGCATTTATTATTTCGTGATTAGATTATTTGGACTCTATTAGTTGATTATCTGAGAGCTGGGGGAGTGAGCTCAGAGGAGAGTGGACCTCTCTGGGCCCTGAATTTTCAGTGTCACGGGTCCTTTGAATATAGCGGACACCTTCTCCCCCAGTGCTAATAGATTGGGCTTTGGGGACCATAAATGCCTGGCATGAATGTCCTCTCCTCATAAAACTTCTGGGCAGAATGTCCCTTCTCCAGAATTTTCCTCAGCTCTACATACGGCCAGCTTCCTAGTTTCCTGCCTGTCATCACTGGCCCCTCGCTGGTTCCAGGGTTAATGTGTGCGCTTGTCATCCCGAGGTTTTTATTTTCCCGCCCCTGACCTGTTTATGGAGCATCTTCCCTGTGGGTTTGAAAACGCCCAGTTTCTAGCGTGAGGATTTTCACACCCACACGCAAAGCTCAGGCGAACACATTGTGTTCATTGGCCAAATAAACGTCCTTGGTGTCCCCTGCCCCCTAAAAATAACATCATTCCTCCAAGCGACAGTTCCAGAAAGTCATCACAGAGCAAGTTTTTCTCACAACCACACACCACCTGAACAAACCGGGGTGGCTCTGCAAATGCTTCTGCAGCTGCTCCCTTAACCCCACTGGTGCCTGACCACCCGCCTGGAGCCTCCATCACTCGCCCAGACAAGGCCGGGTACCGGAGCGGGGACTTCGCTGGCTGCCAGCCCTCACGTGTCAGCCTGTCTTGCCACCTCTTTGGAGGACCAGGGATCTTGGGGGAGGCGACATGGTGCAGAGGAAGAGGCAGCTTTACACATCTGTCCTTCCCAGTGACTGACTCTGTATTCGTTCTCTCCTAGTTAGTTGTTTATTCGTTTGCTGAGTATTTATTGAATTCTGGTTATCAGCTAGGCAAAGAGGAGGCCAGTTGTGAGGGGACTCAATGGGCAAGACAAAGTTCCAGCCTCTCTGGGGGAGGTGCTTAGAAACTGTGAGAGCTCCGGGATGTCTGGAGGAAGGCTGAGGGGTAGGCTGAGGAAGCTTCTTCTGGAAAGAGCTGGGAAAGATGATAGGGGTTCTCTAGGCAGACAGGGACAGACAGGGAGAGGAGAAAAGGTAGGCTGGGATCTCGTCGGTCTGCGTGGATTCCGACTTCCACCACCACGCAGGCATCACTGATCCATTGGGAACTATCTCCTGGCGAGCTCACCCTTTGCCCACGGTCTTTTCCAGAACATGGCTCCTGAAGCCTGTCACACAGTCCTTCTCAAACGTGAGGGAGCAAAGGAAGCAAATGGCCCTGGTTGTCCAGATGCAGATCCGACTCAGTAGATCGGGAAATGGCCTGGGAGTCTGCACGCGTAAGCAAGCCTCCCTCGCCCCGCCCTCAGGTGATCGTGATGCAGGTGTGCTCAGCAGCTGTGTTGAGAAATAGGCCCTTGATCTCCCTGGGTTTACACAGGAGTACATGCCTAAAAGATTCAGTGTATAGTAAACCGTGCAAACTTATTTTTGTTGATAGGTAAAGCAAAGTGAAATTCCAGGCTTTGGTAATTAGAGCCAGGCTTTTCATCTACAAAGAATATCCAGGGGGATTTTCAAAAAACGTGTGGGAATCAGGACAGTTCTTAGTGGGGCGGCCCTGTGCACCGTAGCTGTCCAGCTTGCTTGGCCTTTACCCAAAGTGGTGATGAGCAGAGACAGCCATCCCCTGTGAGGACCACTGGACCAAACATTGGGGCCATGGGGTTTTTGTGGGGGGAAGGTGTGCCAGCCTGTGTTTTTTTACTTAGGTAGCTGGTGTAGACAGTGTATGGAGAGCAGCCTGGAGGCATCGTGGAGATCAGGAAGGCTGAGGCGGCGGCGGTGCAGAGGAGGGGGCCTCATAAAGGAGAGTTCAAGAGAGGCTTGATAGGATGCAGCGACCGATTGAATGTAGAGAGGAGCGAGAGGTAGATGGAGGCATCTGTGTTGTTTCAGATTTCGGTCTCTGTCACCCTCGGCTGTGATGCTGTAAACCAAATGAGAAAATGCAGGAGGCAGGGCAAGTGCTGGGAACATGAATGGGCTTTGTTTTGAACATGTTGAATTTTGATGCCTTGTGGGATTTGCTGATAGAGATTTTTCTGGAACAACTGCAGATGTGGGTCTGGAGCTCAGGAGATGGAGACTTAGGAGTGTGGGCCACATGGAATCGTCAGGAAGGAAATAGTGGTTGGAGCCAAGGAGTGCATGAGGTGTGGTTCAGGTGTGTAATTCCTCCCGGCCAGTTAGGAAAGGGGGTCACAGGGACATGGGCAGCGACGGTCCTGCTGGTATTGGAGACCACGACTCTGTGTTGTGACTCTCTCCAGCAGTCCCCAAATAGTGTGGGTCCGGGGGTGGGAGTGGGGGAGAAGCCTCAGTTTCCCCTTTTGCAAAATGAGAGTCTTTTCCGACTCTAAAGTTCCAACAGTGTGTGTGTGTTTTGAATTGTCGAGAAAAATATGTTACTAGGCATGAACACAAGGAATCTGCAATCTAAATTTGAATAGTATTGAGTGGGCGGAGAAGAAAGGCATCTCAGTAGCTTCAGAAGAAAGAGGGTCCTGGATAGTTAACTCATTCTCTTACGGGGCTGTTGGCCCTGCTCAAACCCTCTATTCCTGGACCTCAGCACATGTGTACAGGACTGTTCTGGGGGCCAAGCACTGCCTAGCACCGTAGTGGAAACCCAGTTCTAGGCACTCATTTATCTTAGGGGTTAGTGGCATCACCTTCAACTATAAATGGGGTTTTAAAATATTAACCCAATCCTTTCATTTAGAAAGGATGCTATGTAACCCAGAAGCCTTGAAGTTTTAGAGGTTTTGATCATGTACACTTTTAAAACTTTTATGTCAGGAAAAGACAAACAAAATTGCAATACAGGCACATCTCAGAGGTACTGCGGGCTCAGTTCCAGACGCTACAATAAAGTGAATATCACAATAAAGCAAGTCACAGAAATATTTTGTTTTCCCAGTGTATATAAAAATTATGTTTATACTATAGTCTGTTAAGTGTGCGGAAGCATTATATCTAGACACTGTGTACATCCCTTAATTAAAAATACTTTATTGCTCGGAATTCCTTGGTGGTCCAGTGGTTAAGACTGGGGGTTTTCACTGCCGTGGGCCCGGGTTCAATCCCTGGTTGGGGAACTAAGATCCCGTAAGCTGCACGGTGTGGCAAAAAAAACAAAACAAAACTTTATTGTCAAAAAAGTGTTAACCATCATGTGGCCATAAAGGGTTGCCACAAACCTTCAATTTGTCAAAAATGTAGTACCTGTGAAGGACAGTAAAATGAGGTATGCCCGTATGCATAACAGATAAAGGACTAGTACCCATCTTCGAGAAAAATCTTATGCAAATCAGTAAGAAAAAGATAAGCCGGGTTATGTGAAAATGGGCAGCAGGAATCTTAACTGAAGAGTATGACATATATAATTGTATATAAAAAGAGTCTCACCTCGTTACCAGTTATAGAAATTCAGAATAAAATAACAAAATCATTTTCCACCTACTGGATTCGTAATGTGGGGAAATAGGCATAGATTGGACTGTGAATTGGTCAGACCGTTTCGTAGGGCACTTCGGGAATTCCTATCAAATCTTGAGCCCGTAAAGATATATGAACATGGGCTTTTGGAAAAGCATTAACAGTAATGACACGAGGAGAACAGAGGTGAATGGGGAAACCTCGTTACAGTGGCACCTCCCGCTCCATACCAGGGGATGCTCAAACCAGGTATTGCTCAAACTCTTTGTAGAGGTCTGCCAAGGCACCTGGTGACCTCCTGGCCTTGACCTTTGTCTTCTGCCTGCCCCTCTGCACTGTGGGCAGGAGTCCAGGGACATGGAGAAGATCAGCAACATGTTATTTGCCTTTGCTCACCTGAATTACGTCAGTGCCCACTTTATAAACGTCTTTGAATATCACTGTGCAAATTTAAATTTTAATATTGGATTTGCTTTTAAACAGTTGCTTTACTTTCGTGTGCCATACCCTGAAATGAAGCAAGTTTGGTTTCTGATGGTGATTTATAATCACTAGGTAGCCCTTCCTATTCTTCTGGTTCCCGAATTGTAGATTTCCTGCCTGTGAACATGGTGCACACATCCATGCTGTACTTCTCTTTTCCATCGTGATTACACTGCCAAATTCATTGAAGAAATAAACGCTGCATTTCGAAGAAAGGCTTTGCTGTGATCAGCCTTTCAAGGAAAACACTGATCCAAGCAGCTGACTCTTGATGGAACGGAAACAAAACGCAGAACCTTGGAAGGAGCACCCTGGAGGCCACAGTTGTGCAGAAGCAAGGAGACGGTGCCCGTTGGTTTCTAGGAATCCTTTTGTTCTGAGCCTGCCACACCCGTTACAGTTCTGTGGTACAGTGAAAAGAGCATGATGTGTAGTCCAGGGGTCTTTCAGAGTCCTGATTCTGCTGCTAGGTGTGTGTCTATGGCCAGTTGTTTAATCCCAGGGGACATCAAGTTATGATCTGTAAAATGAGGGGACTGACTGGCTTGGGCAATTAGGGAGACTTCATAGTGTCAAGGTTAAAGGAATAGGCTCTGAATGCCTGGGTTTGAGTCTTAGGTCCACCACTTACCAGCTGTGCAACGTTGGGAAAGTTACTCAACCTCTCTGATCCAGAGTTTCCTCATTTTTAAAATGGAGATAATAATAATACATAGCTCAAGGGTGGTTTGATAATTAAATGAGGATGCATGTAAAGCAAATAAAACAATGTCTGGCATAAGATATATGTTCAATGGAAGTTAGCTATCATTGTTATCACTGTTGTTAGTATTACTTCTGAAATGCTTCTATCATTGTCACAACCATCATCATCGTCATCATCGTCTTTAAGGGCTCCTTTAGCTATAAAATCCTTGGAAACCATGGTTCTCAGGAAGGCAGGTTAGAAAGCACTAAAACACTAAGTGGAAAAGAATATGATAGCTGGGGAAGAACAGGCTGCAGGGTCGTCAGATGACAGCTGACTTGTCCCCAGCCTGACTTTAGCTACGTTTCTCCACTCACAGCTGTCTCTAAACTCCGGGATGGATGTTTCCTATTCCTTGTCTTACTGAAGGGCTTGGCAATGCTGGCCCCTCCCTCATTGTCACAGCTGAGACCAATATTGGTTAGGAAATCAAAAAAGTCGGTTTGTACAGAGAATCATTCATATATATATATATATATATATATATATATATATATATACACACACACACACATATATATGTGTGTGTATATATATATATGTAATATGCCTTAAACATTTAATTTAGCATCAAACACAAAAATGTACATTCATGTGCCTGTCTCTTAGATGTGGGGATGTGTTCTTTGACCATGTTTCTGATTAAAGATCTACATTATCTTTTTGTGTTAACCCTCAATATACCATCTAAACTTTTCAATTAAAATTTTTTTTAAGATAGAGGGAGACCTTCGATGCACACAAAGCAATCGGAGTATAACATTGTACAATTAAAAGTTACTTCTCCCTTCCTCTCTTATTATTTTCTCTCTCTCATCCACTTTGACAGCCATTTCTCTTAGTAGCTCTCTCTTATGGAATCCTAAGAAACAACTCTCATTCACTCTATTTCGGTTTGTGTAATGATTGATTAAATTTCCCCTTTATAGCCAGTATAGGTGGCATCGGCAGGCTTGGGACTGGGCCCAGCTGTTGCAGAGGAAGGTCGCAGGTGTATGGTACAGTCTGCCAGGCCGGGTGTCCTAGAAGGCAGGAGGGCTTTGGCTGACCCGGGGCCCTGGGTCAGAGGGTGATCGCTTATGAAGCTTTCTCTTGCTTCTTCTTCCCTCCTTCTTGGCTTCTCTCCCACGCTCTCCTGGTTTTCTCCCTACCTCTGTGGCTGCTCCTCTGCCCCCTTTGCAGATCTGTCCATCTTCGCTTGGCCACTGAATGTGGAGAGTTTGGCCGTCTCGGCTGTAGGCCAGCTGTTCCCTCTGCGTGGTCTCTCGTCACGAGAGCTTATCTGAGCCCAGGCCCTCAGTGAGCATTTATGCTTAGTAGATGATTCTTGGACTTGTATCCTCAACTCAGAGTTCACCTTCTTCTGAGCTGCAGACCTCATAGCCAGTGGCCTACTTACCGTTTCCTTTCAGATGCCACAGAGCTCATTGCAGCCACCATGACCAACACCCAGCAGTGCCTATCACCGCCATCCATTCAGTCCCTGCAGACTGGAGCTCCAGGAGCTGTGTTCGCCATTTCGCTCTCCCTCATCTCCCAGCCATTTCTTTGGTTTTGTTTTCTTACGGGGGGAAAAAAAGAAGAAAGAAAGAGACTTGAAAATAGGATCTCCTAAGAAGGGGAACAGATACTAGGTTAGTGTTTTTAGTGTTTGTTAATCCTGGGTTCAGAGTACCTGTCCTGTCTCAGGAGCAGTCAGAGGCAGATTGATGTCTACGTGGTGTTGTTTGATGAAACTAATTGCCTATGGAAGTCCCTGGATGCAGCAAAGGTATGAGAGACATTCATACCTGACCAGGCTGCTGGCGGACTTCAGGTCATACAGCTAGTGAGGGCTGGCACTGAGATTTCAACTCAGGTAACCCCTGAGCTATGTATTATTATTATCTCCATTTTAAAAATGAGGAACCTCTGCATCAGAGAGGTTCAGTAACTTTCCCAAGGTTGCACAGCTGGTAAGTGGTGGACCCAAGATTCAAACCCAGGCATTCAGAGCCTATGCCTTTAACCTCAACACTGTGAAATCTCTCTCATTACCTAAGCCAGTTACAGATCATAACATGATGTCCCCAGGGATTAAACGACTGGCTATGGACACAGAGCTAGCAGCAGAATCAGGACTCTAAAAGACTCCTGGACCCCAACCCAGCGCTCTTTCCACTACACCACAGAAGTGCAACCTTGGCCGCTACACCACCCATCTCTGCCTTAGCCAGCTTTGAGACATCACCAACTTTCTACCCTATAATTCAATTCCAGGTTTCTGTTCTCTGTTTGCATACGTTGTTTAGAATTAGGACAGACTGAACTGCAATGGTAACAAAGTAATAATAATACTCACTTCTTACTAATATGTGGGAATTGAGAATATCATGAAGCCTTCATCCTACCCGCAAAGGAACCAGGCAGGGAATCCCAGGAAGGGAGATGGCTCTGTTAACTAGAAACGTGACCACAGGGATGTTTATTAAGTGCATGAGGGAGAATTTGCATTTCTGGAATGTAACATAAATCATCCAGAAAATCCACTCCAAAGCACTTCCAAGGACTTAAAATAGACTGGCAGGTCTAGTGATATTTCTGATATGAGTAATCTCAGCCATGATGCTGGCTGGCTGGTGGTCTCTGCAGCTGTTTCCGGTTTTGCCAGCGCAGTGATTTGCAGGTGAGATGCTCAGTTTGAGATTCCCTGCATGGGAAGAGAGGTGAGATTCGGGAGGGTGTTTGGAGCTGCTGATGGAGTAGGGACAGAAAGAGGCTGCAAACCCACTTGCTCCAGAGCAGTGAACACTTTAGGAGCTGGTGGTGTGATTGTGATACTAGGAAGTCTCCAAGAGCAAATATTCAAGGGCTCAGGGACCAAAACATCGAACGCGAAGATTGTAGGAAGCTTTGCTTTTTTCCCTCCAATTTGGAGTAGTGACAATGAGTAAGAAGAAAAGATTTAATGTGCTTGAAGGCAGGTGACTCACTGATCCCACACTGTAAATATTCTGGCAGCTTTGCCCCGTTCCTTGGTGTTAACAGGTTTATTTTGGGAAGAGAAGCGACCTTACTGATGGCTGTGGCTAACGGATGCTTAGTAAGGAGTTAAATTGGCAGTTTAATAAAAGTAGAGCAGGGATCATGTTTTTTTGGACTGAAATAAGTTTAAAATAAATAAATAAATAAAATAATTAATTAATTTAAAATAAAAGGTTCTAGATCAAGCCTATCCAGTTGAAATATAATGTGAGCCATAGATCTAATTTAAAATAAAATTAGAGAAGGGATCATGTTTTTTGGACTGAAATTAGTTTAAAATAAAAAATTTAAGTAAGTAAATAAATAAATTTAAAACAAGAGTTTCTAGAACAGACCTTGTCCAATAGAAATATAACGTGAGGCATGAATCTAATTTAAAATATTCTAGTAGCCACATTAAAAAAATTCAAATAGGTAAATTAATTTTAACGATATATTTTATGTAACCCAGTATATTCAGAATACTATCATTTCAACATGTGATCTGTAAAACACTCTGAGATATTTCACATTCTTTTCTTTCTACGGAGTCTTTGAAATCTTGTGTGTTTTTCACACTTCCAGCGTATCTCAGTTCACACTAACTGCATTTCAAGTGGAAGAGAGGAAAGAACAAGGGAGGGAGGAACTGTTAGAGAAAACTTAAGATGCCTTATGAGCACATAGATCCCTATCAGATCCTCGCTGGCAATCTCCAAGGCGAAGCTTCCGGGTGATCCATTTCAGTATGTATCACTGGCCGAATCAGGGAAGTCCTTTTTACTGCCTGGGTAATATCCATCTTTCCCTTCTTGTACAAACTGTCATTGATAGATGGAATTTTTCTGGGTGTCAATACAAATTATTTTTTTTTACCATGTTTCCTCTCTGTTTTATTATTCTGAAGAATATCTGTTGCCCATTATTCTACTTAATCTCATTCTCAAGCTTTTCCGCTCTTCCAGTGAACTACATGAGAAAGCACCTGGGAGGGACTTATATTCATGCATAGACCCCAGACACCATCAGGGGCCCCCCTTTTAATAGTGGGAACCAAAATGTCTCTTAAAATCAGTCTCCCGAGGCGTCACAGACCCCCATATCTTATGTGGCAAAAAATAAACTGGAGAGTGCCGATGACAATTTTGCATGCAAATTATTTAGTAGAGCCCGTGTGTACGATTTTCTATTTCCATGCACCAATTTGGGAGTTTGCGCATGAATGTAGTCATTGTTCACGCAAAGCTGAAAATGCAGGTGCTTGAAGCCTTTTTTTAGAGCATGAGACCTGGCTGGTCCTGTCCTCATTTGAGTTCTGTTGAATCTTTTGTGATGTCATACACATAAGAATTTTATTTATTAACATGCATTTGCATATATGGAACTTTTGGTAAGTTCGTGAATGGTTTATTGACTGAGCCACAGAATACGTGGTATGTCTCCACTCCAGCAAGGAAAGGAGAATCCACTGATGTGCATTTGTTGGTGTGTCTGGGGATCGTGCCTTTGAACCTACGAGTGGGCTTCCTTTGTGGGTAGAAGTTGTACTAAGCCTGGAGAGAGTGGGATTTATTCTGTCATAAGCACTTAAAACTAGTCTTGTGCATGGTGAATTTTTATGCTTTCCAACAGTTTCCACAGTGTATTATTTTATCGTATTATATTCTGAAATAAAAAATACTCTCTTAAGTAAAGACTTTATTGACATACCAATGTAAAACTCTGTTATAGAGTGGAGACCCTTATGATAATGACTCAGGATAAAAAGCAGTAGTAATATTCTCTTGTGTCCTGTGTAAATGCCAAACTGAAGTGCACTTATGCCATTGGGGCACCAGACTTTGGGGGAAATTCCTTTTTTTTTTTCCATTTTATGCTGTTTGGGGTTAAGATGCATAATCTTTGTGCTGTCATTTGGCCGCCTCTGCAAAGTGAAATTTTTTACATTCTTCCTTCGCGTCTGTTGTCATATCAAATTTGATTTTTTTCCAGTGGCAGATTTTCACATTTGGGAATTATTATGACTCATAGCAGCTTTTTTTTTTCTCCTTGCTGCTCTTGTATCTCCTGCTCGTACCAGAGGGGAGAGAGGAAGGAAGGATGGAGGTGAGGTGTCCTTTCTCCTTGGGTGGCTGAGGTGAAGGGTTGGGTGGCAAGTGCAGGTGACACTGTTGGTTAAAAGAAGGTTTCCTGGAGGTGCCTGGTGGCGGTGGTTGCACAACAGTGTAAATGTACTTCAGGCCATTGAATTGTACACTTAACTGTGGTTAAAATGGTACATTTTTATGTATATTTTACCATGGTTAAGAAAAAAAGTTCATCACTGGGTGATGGTTTTCTAGGACTATTTATGGTTTCTTTCATCTTGGTATGGTGGCTAATTTACTTTGGAGCCCAGAGCGGGGACCTCAGAGTTAACTACCCCCCACACCCCGACCCTGAGTAACTGCAGGAGGCAGTTTGCATTGGCCTTTCTTTGATGGAAAAAGTACTGGTGCGGTCGTGTCGTGTGGCTGTACCAATCAATGGAGAATTGCTTCATTTAACGATGATTGTTAATGAGGTTTCTCCAGGCACTCTGGGTTGGCCAACTTGTTGGCGAATAAACCTGGCCTGGGCTCTGGCCTGGCAGAACTTGTTTATTGGGAAGGACAGAAAAAAAAATTAAATGAATAATTTGTATAATTAAAAATAGTGATAAATGTTACAACAAGTGATTGGTAAGTAATCGTAAGAGCAGTGCTGTCCAGTGGAAATATATGTGAGCCCCATATGTGAGTTTAAATTTTCCTGTAGCCACATTTAAAACAGGTAGAAATTCATTTTAGTATATTTTATTTAATCCTCAACTATCCCAAATGTTGTCATTTCAGTGTGTTACCAATATAACATAACTTCTTTACTTAGGTATTTTACATTCTTGTTTTCGTGCTAAGTCTTTGAAATCTCATGTACATTTTACACGTATGACACATTCAGTTTGGACTAGCCACATTTCCAGCGCTGAAGATTTTCAGTGCTGATTACTTTTATGCAAAGCCTTGAGACTTTATCATGGAAATCCATATAGGGTCTCATTTACATTCTAAATAGTTTCATTTCCATATTGTTTGTACATAGTCATTAGTGGCTGGTCTTTGATGCAATCAGTTTATTGTATTCTCAAAATCGAAAGAGAACTTCAGGAGTGTCAGCTATAGTGCTATCGTGCTCAGTTAGGAAAATGGCATAAAATACTGATAACTAGCTTCCCTTCTGACTCATGCTAAGCTCTTCTTGGATCTGGTGTGGATGAGTTTGGTTAGAAATTCTGAAGACTTGGTAATCCTTCATGTCGTCTCTTCTCTATAAAAAGTACTTTTAAGTGTGTGAAATATTTTATTAATACTCTGGGTTCAGTTTCTAGCTGGTTGCTTTTAATATCGGAATACTCCCACTGTGAGATCTAAGCAGTGCGGTGCCTGGTGTTTCTTGAAAAGCTTTCCTGATGAATCTTAGCCTGTGTCTTCTCTGACAAAATGGACTGGTGAGGCGGGATGAGCAATCATGCCATCTTCGGAGTTTGATCAATGGGTATCGTCAACAGGAATTATTCAGGCCCTCTCCTTACAAACACCTAGACATTGAATTTTTTATAATACAATTTTGTGTGTGTGTAATTCAATGACTGTGTGTGACTCTTTGGAATGACAAGCAAACCAATAACAACTTGACTCTCTGCTCCCCTTTACAACCCCCCTTTTTGTCACAGAGTCTGATAGTCTGATGTTTAACAAGCATCTGTGGACCAGTGGCCTGCATCTTAGGAACTCATTTGATGAGCATCTGTTGCTTTGTCAATTACTGCCTGATTGACCTGTAGGAGCCTAGGTTTATGGAAGCTTCAAAAAGTGCTTTACTTCTACTGAGATTTCCCTCTTGAGTTTATCCATGAATTAGTTAAGGTGTTAAGAATTGTGTTTTATGAAAGCAGATTGGTGGTTGCCAGGGGCTGGGGGAGAGAGGAATGGGGAATAACTGCTTAATGAATATGCAGTTTCCTCATTTTAGAACTAGACAGAGGTGATGGTTGTATAACATTGCAAATATATTAAATGCCACTGAATAGTTCACTTTTTTTTTTTTTTGCGGTACGCGGGCCTCTCACTGTTGTGGCCTCTCCCGTTGCGGAGCACAGGCTCCGGACGCGCAGGCTCAGCAGCCATGGCTCACGGGCCTAGCTGCTTCGCGGCATGTGGGATCCTCCCGGACCGGGGCACGATCCCATGTCCCCTGCATCGGCAGGCGGACTCTCAACCACTGTGCCACCAGGGAAGCCCAATAGTTCACTTTTAAATGACTGATTTTTTTGTTAGGTGAATTTCACTCCAATTAACAAAATATGAAAGAATAAATAGTGTTTTAATGGTGCGGTCTCCTGAGTCTGGATGTGTGTTTTTTTTTAAGTTTCAGAAACATGGGTTTATTTGATAACAAGATGACAGAAGTCTGAATTTGAAAATCCTAAAATGAAAGTTTTATGCCACAGATTTAGGATTAACACCGAAGACATGGGCTGCAAACCTTATTTAAAAAATCGAATTCCTGAGACTTCCCTGGCGGCCTAATGGTTAAGACTCCACATTTCCACTTCAGGGGCCGCAGGTTCGATCCCTGATCAGGGAACTAAGATCCCGTATGCCGTGTGGCGTGGCCAAAAAAAAAAAAAAAATTGAATTCCTATTTTTTACTTATACAGTGAAAAACCCCACATCGAAAAGTGATTGCTTTTAGCTTTTTGCTAAATTGGATCTACTGCAAAGTCCAGCCAGATTGTTGTTACAGAAATGGTGGCCTTCAAGGAAATTAGAGAAAAAAAGATTTGGTTGAACAGTGTCATTATCAGCTTCACCTGAGAAGGAAATGACCCGGGGGAGATAGTGTCTCTCTGTCCTGTTGGGCTCCCTGGTATTGACAGATCCATTAGTGGTTGTAATTAGAAAAGCAAAGTTGGACTTTGAATAATTAGGTTAAAGTCACAAATGTGCTGGGCAAAATCATAGGAACTGTTGAGGGTCAGCGTGTGTTGCCTGCTGTAGAGACTTGAGTGAGATGTGAGGTCATCGTGCACAGTGCTTTCTTTCTTGTGTTGGAAGCTGGTACTTTCCCTATAATGAAGTTTGAAGTAGCAGAAACATTGCTTTGGCTCTTCTGCAGATGTCTGAAGGGCTTCGTTTCCAGGGAATAAACAGGGCTGCAGAATGTTTCTGCTAAACAAACATAGTCATAGCAAAAACACAATCTCCTTTATCCCAGGAGTGTTAAGAAATATGTGGTTTTGTGGATTATGCTTTTTCCCCTGTTTTCCTTCCTTTCTTTTTAAACTCCTGGAATAATGGTTTATTTATTTATATGGAGTTATTTTCTGAAAGAAAAAAAACCCCACTTATTGCAAAACAAAACCTTTGGACTCTCATGTTACCCAAAATACCTTTCTAGCAGTACTTTCTGTGTTTTTGTTTTTTGTTTTGCGGTATGCGGGCCTCTCACTGTCGTGGCCTCTCCCGCTGTGGAGCACAGGCTCCGGACGTGCAGGCCCAGCGGCCATGGCTCACGGGCCCAGCTGCTCCGCCGCATGTGGGATCCTCCCGGACTGGGGCACGAACCCGTGTCCCCTGCATCGGCAGGTGGACTCCCAACCACTGAGCCACCAGGGAAGCCCACTTTCTGTGTTTTGATTTTTTAAAAAGCCTCTTATTGGTAATTGAATGAGGGAAAAAAGATTTCCAAGGGACTTGAAATATAGTTATGTGGTTCTAACCTCTTTGTTCATGTCTACATTAGTATAGAAGAGGGAGGGATTTGGGATTAACATATACACACTACTATCTATAAAATAGATAACCAACAAGGACCTACTGTATGGCACAGGGAACTATACTTAATATTTTGTAATAACCTATAAGGGAAAAGAATCTGAAAAAGAATATATATATATGTATGTATGTATAACTGCATCACTTTGCTGTACACCTGAAACTAACACAACATTGTAAATCAACTGACTTCAGTTTTAAAAGAATGTGATATATAGATACAATGCAATATTATTCAGCCTTAAAAAAGAAAGAAATCCTGACGCATGCTGCAACATAGATGAACTTTGAAGAAATTATGCTAAGTGAAATAAACCAGTCACAAAAGGACAAATATATGATTTCCCTGGTATGAGGTACCTCCAGTAGTCAAATTCATAGAGACAGAAAGTAGAAAGGAAATAGAGGTGTGTGTCAGATACCTGCGGACATGTCCTTGAAGACTTGGCTAAGTCGTGATGATGTGGGAATGAGCACACTGGTAAGCTGGTCATTGCCAGACTGGCAGTCACACCATCCCTTGGCAGTGCCACCATCAGGGATGGGAAGGGTGTGGGGCATCCATCCTCCCACGTTTATCAAATGCCCCAGCCAGACACTGTGACCTACCGGGTCTTGGCTTTGGGCCACATGGGGTTGAAAATAAAATAGGACTTACTTGCCAAATCTAAAGATCAGGAGAGTTTCTCTGAGGATCAAGATTTCTGACTTCTTGAAGGTAAGAATTATACGTTCTGGCACCAATGGTGCCCATTGGCAGTAACCAGGGCACCCACGTGCCCATTGGCAGTAACCAGGCTAGAAGGACAAGATGCCACCCCTTTCGGGAGGTGGGCCCTCCGTGTTCACTGCTCATCCCCTGGCTCTGTCTCTTGCTTACTTTATCCATCTGGGCCCTGGGGCCCCAGTTCCTGGCCTTGGGATCTGTCCCAGACCTGCTTACAGGTCATAGGATGAGACCCAGCCCCTGCCAGGCTGGAGAACTGGGCTTTGCACAGCAGCAGCATGAGTGCCCGTATGCGAAGAAGACAGCTCCCCGGGCGGGAGCACGGGGATGTCCAGCCTGGACCCCGGCTTGCAGACTGATTGCTGTTAACCAAGTGTATGGAACAAGCAGTTTAGAAAGTGGAGAGAAAAGTGTGACCTTCAAATGGGTGTTGGGCCCTAATGATGACACTTCCTCAGACTGGAGGGTGACACTGGCCAAGACAGCCCCATCCGTGCCCTCATCTTCAGCGGTGACTTTTATCCTGCTGCACCAACAGCAGATTCTTTTCCTGCTTCCGTTTCCATCTCTCTACCCACCCGAACATGTGGTTGTGCCTTTTTCTCATTTTGGCTCTGGTTTGGGAGGACTCTTTCAGTTCACGTTGGAAACATTTATTGTATTCTCTTCCAATGTCACTTTGTAGTTAGAGACTTGTACCTTAGTCTCCAAATGGAAAATGATAACGTCATTGCATTTGAAAGTTGGAAGCTCCTTTTGGAATTGCCTGTCCAGGGTCTTCATTTTAAAAATGAGGGACCCAAGAGATGGGGTGGGAATTATGTGACTTGCCCAAGATTATGTAATTTGTAAACGAAATCAGGCAAATATTACAAAACAAAAATAGTGGAGAGGTCATTCTGATGGGTGGGGTGAGAAATAGACCAAGAGCCCACGATTGGTATGTTCATCCAAACAGATAAGTCATTCCCTTGTTTGTGTTCCTAGTAGTAATACTGGGGGATTGGTCGCTTTGCAAGAACCAGGGTTTCTTTTTAATGTTAAGGTTCAAAAAGAAACGTGAAATTAGGCCTTTAATCGTGTTTACAGTTGGCGCTGTTTTTTTTTTTTTATTATAGGATAGTTGAGATTCGTTTTTATTTGTTTTTTAACCAATGAAGCTCAACTTTGATAGCATGCATACTAAAAATTAAAGCTATAAAATTGCTGAGTTTTGACAGGAGATACATCTTTAGATTTCAAGATAAAAATTTTAAAGGTATTCTGTTTCATTCAGGAAGCATTTAGCTATAAAGTGGTTGATTAATATTTTTAGTGCACTGATTTGGAGCGTGGAGGTGAAGGGCTGTGGACGGGGATGGGGAGGGTTTAATGTCCCAGCACCGAATTGTCATCAACGGCTGCAGCGGACCAGTCTGTCCGCCACTCCCAGCACCACTGAACTCCGCTGTTGGGGAGCTTCATCGATTACACACGCCTCCTTACACATGTAAGGATCCCGTGTGATCCTCACAACCACTCTCTGATGGAAGACAGGCCCACGTTGTCATCTCCGTTTTATACGCGGAAACTGACCGTTCACAGGCCCAGGATCGATGCCAGGGAGGAGCACAGAGCTGATCCTAGAATCCCAAGTCTTCTAAACACATTAATTGCTTTTATTCATTTTTTAAATTATAGGATCATGCATAAGAGGAAAGAAACATACAAATTATCAAAATCTTGGCACAGGTTTATTTTACCGTAGCAGAAAGAGTCTGAAATACTGGAAACATTTACAAAATACCGACCCGTAGAGACTGACTTTGAGGTCACAGATGCTCTTTATGTACAGTTTTATCAAAGAAGAGGGGATCTTTGTGCCGCGTGGTATTTTTAGGTCTGATGGATATTATAAAATTACCCTCCAGAAGGGCTTACACTCCTACCAAAAGTTCATGCAGTTTTTTAAATAAAACAACAGCGTCTGTGACACACACGCTTCTGTTGCTTCGTCATCTCCTGACAGCGCAGGAGACCTGCCCCTGGTTCCCCTGGAGCAGCCTACATACAGGCCCACTCCTGTCATTCGCAGGGCCCCGGACAAGAGGGCAAGAGATGTTGGGATGGGCCGGCACTGGGGTGAGGCAAGTGAGGCAACGTCTTTTAAAAAGAGGAGATCAGTAACAGGGCTGTGCCAAGCTTGAGGCAAAAGAAAAATCAATAATACAGATGCTGTCCTTAGTAAAATTTTTGATAGTTTGTTCATTATGGACTTTCGGCATTCATGTTCACTTTTTAACCTATTTCATTTAATGTTGATTCGTACTGGTTACTGAGTTTTTGATGCTCCTTAAATGTTGCCCCCGCAGCAGTGTCTCCCCACTCGCCTCTCCCTAGTCTCTGTGCCGCCTTGGGCCTGGGGGGTGCACACAGACTGGGGGAGAAGCCTGTGCAGACCCCCGCAGTGGGCCTGAGGCTGCCATGGCAGGGACGGTCAAGGTCCTGGCTGTGTGGAGTTGGGGTGCAGGTCACAGGTGGGTGTGTGGCCTTAGATCCTCTAGAGGAAACCCTCTAGAAGGTAGTTCTCAGCCTCTTATCTCCTCGAGGGCTCGTGAAGCCATAGATGGCTCTGATTCCGATTCAGTAGGTCTGGGGTGGCGCCCAAGGGTCTCCATTTCCGAGGATTTTGGGTGTTGCCTCTGCTGCTGGACGGTGGGGCAGGCTTGGAGAGGCTGCGCCTCTGGCCCACCGGGTTGCTGTGCCTAGGAGTGTGGACGGGCTCAGCGATCTCTCCAGACTTACCTTCAAGATTTTTTTCTATCTGGCGGCATATGTAGGACGTACTCTTCAAGGCAAAGATTGCATGCTCTCTAGCTTTCCTGACCAGCTTTATCTCTGTCACTGTTATTCATGGCGATTTCTCCAGGATGCTGGACACTTGCTTTAGAATGAATCATTGCTGTAGATTTTTCTTCCTTGTAAATCTCTTACCTGATGTATGGAAGTGAGGGCTACAGTGGCTGATGTTAAGAGTATTCTTAAGTACCCCTAGATTTTGTTTTTAAGTTTGTTTTAAAGTAACACAGTGTTTTTAAAAATACATTAAAATTTTAAATATTTTTCACATGTAAAGAAGAAAATTAAAATGTCTCATGAACCCTCCACTCAAATGATTGCTGTATTGACGGTAATAGTATTGAAAGTACAAAATAAAAGTAAAAACTACCTTCTCATCCTCACCTCTCTACTCCAGTCTCTCCAATATTGATGTTTTTGTTATTTCTTCCAGAAAAAAATTTTATTCATGTCTATCTATCCTTCGAATTTTTTTATACTAAAGTATCCTACGATAAACACCGTTAGACACCTTGTCTCTTAACTTAGTCATGGGTCTTGGGCACATTTTCATCCTCATGTAACACATATTAATGGTTCAGAGGATTCATCACTGGGGTGTCCCAATGTTGAGCTAGCCCTCCAAAGAAGAACTCCTTGGTTCTAGGTTTTTGCTGTTGTGATGACCCTGTAGTGAATAACTTTGCCCATATATCTTGAGAAGCATTTAGGAGTCCAGCCACAGGCATAAAACTCAGCGGCAAGGTTGCTGGACAAAGTGCAAATGCACTTTTAGGATTGAGGGAAACTACCACACGGCCCTCCAGAAAGGTTCACCACTGTCAGCCGCCATGAGCATGACTGTTTCTCCAACATTCTTGCCCACAATGGAGATCACAGAAGTAAAAGGAGAAAAAAAACAATTCAAATAGCAATAAAATATAAAATAACTAGGAATAAACTTCACAAGTGTGCAGTATCTATGTGAAGAAAATTTTAATATGCACCCAAGGGACCCCTAAAGAGTCTTGAATAAACAAAAATCATGCAATGTTCTTGGATGGAAACTTGCAGCGTGATGAAAATATCCATTCTCGGGAGGTTGGTGTTGTTAACTTTCTGTAAAATATTTTTTGGCTTCAATTTCCAATTCCTGTGGATTAAAAATATAATCAAATAGTGTGAGGGGGAGCAATAAATTAGGAGTTTGGGATTAACATATCCACACTACTATATATAAAATAGATAACCAACAAGGACCTACTGTACAGCACAGGGAACTATATTCAATATCTTGTAATAACCTATAATGGAAACGAATCTGAAGAAAAACAGACATATATAAATATGTATAACTGAATCACTTTGCTGTACACCTGAAACTAACACAACATCGTAAATTAACTATACTTCAATTTAAAAAATGGTTAAAAAGAAAAAAAATCCATTCTCTCTCACCAGCTGTAATTTGACATTGATCCAATAAAAGTATCAACAAGATGTTTTTTTTTTGAGGGACAATTTGATGACCTGATTTTAAAGACCATTTGGAAAAACAAATAATTGAGAAGAAACAGAAAGATTCAGAAAATAAACAGAAAGATAGGAAGATTCAGGAAATAACCTGACCAGATTTTAAAACATAATATGAAACTAAAATTGTTAGAATAGTTTAATAGATCATAGTCATAGACTTAAATATACTTAAGAATATAATATATGATAAAGGTGACATCTCAAATCAATGCGGAAAAATGGATAAACTGGGGGTAGGTGGGAAAAGTTGAATTCATATTGCATAAATTCCAAATGGAGCAAACATTTACATGCAAAAACTGAAATATTACTACAGGAAATCACAAGAGAATTGTTTTATATTCCGGGTCTCTCTGCTATGACATAAAACTCAGAAGCCATTGAAGGCAAGATTGATAAATTCAACTTTATTAAAAAAAATTCTTCATGGCAAAACCCGTGTCATGCAAAGTCAAAAGACAATAATTTGGGAAAGATATTTGCAACTGTTATTACAAATAAGAAATGAATTTCCTAATATATAAAGAGCTTTTATGAATCAATAGACAAAAGACCAATAACCCAGTAGGAAACTAGGCAAAGATTTTGAACAGTTAACAGAAAAGGCAACATAAATAGCATTTAAACATGAGATGTTTAATAAGAAAAAGTACAAATTACATAATGAGAAGTATAAATTACCACCTCACAGGGATCATATTTTTTGTTGTGAGATTAGCCAGGGCGTGGGAAAAGAAATAACCTTTGTACCTCACTGATAAAGGAAAGCCCTTACTGCACTGTGGAGGAGATTTGGCAGTCTCTAAAAAAATTACAATGCATTTATCTTGAGCCCAGCAATTCCACACCTAGGAATTAACTTTTTTAGGTATACCGTACATGAATGCATGTGAAATCATGTAGGAGTGATGTTTTTCATTGCAGTATTACTTATGAAAGCAAAAGTTTGGATAATCTGTGGTACCTCACACAGTGGAACACTTGTGCAGCTGTAAAAAGAATGAGGAAGAGCTCTGTGTACTGCCATGGAATGATCTCCAAGAAAAGGATACTGTTCATTGATAAAAATGGATAAAAAGCTGGGTTGTAACATTATCCTACCATTTGTGTAAAAAAAGTGAGATAGATATATAAACTTATTTGTGCACAGATTCAGCGATTATTAACATATATACAAAAGAAAATGGATAATACTGGTTGCCTCTAGGGAAAGAGCCTGAGGGGCGGGGGATTGGGCTGGAAGACTTGTCACTTGAATCTGTTGACTTCTGATATCTTGTCTGCCCTTCTCAAAAAGGTTTTTTTAAACCCCGATTTTAAAATAATTCAATAGGGAGAAAACATTTGTTTTGTTTTGCATAGTTCTAATGTTGAGTTAATTTGAGTGTCCTTTCAAGTATTGATTACCCTTTTATGCTTTTCAGGAAATTGCCTGTTCGTATATTCTGCCCATTTTTCTTGTTTTTGTTCTTGCTTCTGTTTTTTGCCTGTTAAGGAAATTACCCTTTTGTCTTAAGTGGCACAGAAATGTTGTTCCAGTCTGTCTTTGGACTTTGTTTTGCTGCTGCTTTTTGCCACCCGGCAGTTTTACGTTTGTGTGCAGTTGTCATCGTCTTGTGATCCTCCTTCTTCATTTCTTTCTTTTTTATTTTCTGAGGGGGTGGAAGTGACTTTTCCAGTGTGATCTCTGAGAAACTTGCTCTAATTTTTTTTTTTTTTTTTTTTTTTTGCGGTACGCGGGCCTCTCGCTGTTGTGGCCTCTCCCGTTGTGGAGCACAGGCTCCGGACGCGCAGGCTCAGTGGCCATGGCTCACGGGCCCAGCCGCTCCGCGGCATGTGGGATCCTCCCGGACCGGGGCATGAACCCAAGTCCTCTGCATCGGCAGGCGGACTTTCAACCACTGCGCCAACCAGGGAAGCCCTGGCTCTAATTTTAAGCCATCCAGTCACCAGTACTTACAGATGAGTTGGAAATTAACCAGCAGTTTTGTAGGTCCCCTTGAAGACAGTAGTTAAGATGGGAATAGACTCATGTGACTGAGAGGCGACCTGGAGATTTTCTGCTGAGCTGAGGGGAGAGGGATGTGGATGCGTGGGGTGGCCGGTCTGGGTGGGTCTCTGATGAGCCTCCCCTCTCTCCACTCCCAGCCGAGCTCCCACGGGCCTCGGCCGTGAGGCTGACCTCCCTCCGTGACCTGCCCGCCCAGCTGCTGGAGCTGTACCAGCAGGGCTTCTCGCTGGTGGCCCTGCACCCCTTCGTGCAGCCAACCCATGAGCGGGAGAAGACGCCCCTCGAGAACATCTTCAGGGCCATCCTGATCAAGAAAGCCGACAGGTAAGGCCTCTGAGGGTGGGCGGTTACCTTAGCATCATGAGGTGCCTCATGTGTGTTGAATGAAGAAGGGAGGGGAAAGGAATAGGGTTTGTGGATGTGTGTGTGTGGAGTTTGCATCTGTTCCCAGGGCCTCTGCCCTCTGACAGGTAAGGCCAAACATTAGACAACTAAAGAGTTTCATAGCGTCTTGCAACTGTCCACACCAGACGGCATAAGTAGAGAATCCACGTTACATCCTTTCCTCCTTCAGTTTACTGCATTACACTCAGCTAGAAAACTGTCTCCTTGAGGAGCTGTACTCCCAGAAGAGAGCAGCTAGTGAAAGTATACTACTATTAATCTGCAAAGCATGGCTGGAAAACACACTAATTTTGGTTAGAGGCTGTATACAAACTTCATATCTTCCCCCAAACTCCAGAAATACTTGAATATTTTGAACCCATCATACTTTCTGTCAATCACTTGGGAGGAAAAACAAAATTCACTTGAATCAAGTCCTGTAATTGATTTGGTCTTGATTTTGATTTTCAAGGCTTGGATGATGTTTTTCAATGTGGCTTTCCCAAGAATGCTTACTCTTATATTTTTATTGGGTCTAATTAGGAAAAGAGAGGTAGAGATTGGTTTTTCGAAAAGAGCAATATTAATTTTAAATGCTTTTTAAAAAAATGATGAAGGGGCGCAGAGGGATAAACTAGGACCTTGGGATTAACATATACATACTACTATATATCAGTATAATATGGATAACCAACAAGGACCTACTTACCGTATAGCACAGGGAACTAAATATTTTGTAATAACCTATATGGGAAAAGAATCTGTAAGAGAATATATATATATATATATATATGTGTATGTATATAAATCTGAATCACTTTGCTGTACACCTGAAACTAATACAACATTGTAAATCAACTATACAATAAAAATAAATGAATGAATGAATAAATAAATAAAAACAATGAAGGTGGGATAGAAAGCACATTATGTTTCTGCTGCTCTTGTAAAAATAAAAATTGAAAGCCTGGCAAAGGAAATCAGATCTGTCTTTTGGCCAGTTATCGTGGGAGAAATGACAACATGTGCTGTATTTTAAAAAGAGAGTAGAGGGGCTTCCCTGGTGGCACAGTGGTTGAGAGTCCGCCTGCCGATGCAGTGGACACGGGTTCGTGCCCTGGTCCAGGAAGATCCCACATGCCGCGGAGCGGCTGGGCCCGTGAGACATGGCCGCTGAGCCTGCGCGTCTGGAGCCTGTGCTCCGCAACGGGAGAGGCCACAACAGTGAGAGGCCCGCGTACCGCAAAAAAAAAAAAAAAAAAAAAAAAAAAAGAAGGAAGCATGGAGGGTTTTCAAGAAAGGGAAGATGCCATTGTCCTTGAGTTTGAGTTCACTCTATCCAGAGTGTCTGGACCACCTGCCTGGATGACTTTAATGAACATTCCAGCTCCTTAATAAGCAGATATAGAGGAAGAATTGCTTGGATAACTTGGTGCCAGGTCTTTGAAACTGGCCCCCACCCTTTTAAAGGAAGTTGCAAAAGCTTGGTAATTTGCCAAGTATGGTAATGAGAATGGTAATTTGCCATTCTCGTGACAAAAATGACCAACAGAATTTCCCCCACTTCTGTTTAGTATTGCATTATACAATTTTAAAGTTCAGGCATTTTCTCCCCTAGCAAATACAATAACTGTATGTTTTTGCATCATGAGGAAAAGACCCCATGCTATGAAAAATAAACAAACAAAACCCAGCAGAACATTTTCTGTATCAGTAGGGAGTTGTGTGTTTGTTTTTTTTTTAAGTATTGATTTTAATCTAATGTTCATAAGGCAGCCTTTAGAAGCTCACTACCTGGTCTTTTAATTTATTTTTGGCTGCGTTGGGTCTTCGTTGCCACACGCAGGCTTTCTCTAGTTGCAGCGAGCGGGGACTACTCTTCGTTGTGGTGCACGGGCTTCCCATTGCAGTGGCTTCTCTTTGTTGCGGAGCACCGGCTCTACGCACCCGGGCTTCAGGAGTTGTGGATCGTGGGCTCTAGAGCGCAGGCTCAGTAGTTGTGGCGCACAGGCTTAGTTGCTCCACGGCATGTGGGATCCTCCTGGACCAGGGCTTGAACCCATGTCCCCTGCATTGGCAGGTGAATTCTTAACCACTGCACCACCAGGGAAGTCCAGTAGGGTTTAAGTAGTAAAAAATGAAACAAAGGAAATCTTGTGTGATTAATTTTTAATATGAGCAGTTGATGGTATTTTTCACCAAGTCTGCCAAAGTTCTGACAGCTATAGATGCTGATAAATGAAATGATTAGCTCTCAAAGAGGAGGTAAATGCCTTGGTTAATATTGTCCAAGTAGACAATATTGAAAGACCTGTACATAAACTGTTTAGATTACTATCAGTTTAAATCAAGTTCATTAGCAATAATCATCATGGAATGACTACTTGAAACTTGGATATCAACCTTAATGTGTTTGAAAGGTGAACGTAAAGTTTGTAGCAAATAATTAGCCTTTGGGGTCTGCAGTAAGAGCAGAAAAAAAAAACCCAGAACCATACAAGCTTGCATTCACTCACTGACTCATTGAGTCATTTGCAGACATTAAGCTTGTGCTCTTCGTTAAGTATCGTGCTAGGGACTCTACTTGGTGGGAAGGGAGAGGGTGCAGGTGCAAGATTCAACTGCCCGTGGAACCTGCCTTCCAGGTACCTGCAGTTTACCTGAGAAAATAAGACATCCCTCACACCATGGGAGTTTGGAAAAAGGAGAAGTCACCTCCTGCTGGAAAGAAAAACTAGGGAAATGTTTCAGGAGGAAACATTTCTTTCGGCTAGGCGTAGGAGTAACATGTCTGAAGTGAGAAGAGTTTATTCAAGTCTCACAATGAAATGTTTTCTAGTGAATTTTGAGTAATTTGAGAGCATCATGGACAGTCTAACTGTATCATCAGTTATTCCCAAAGCACAGTGCAGTAATGTTTCTCTGAGGCCTCTGCCAGTTTGATAAATTTCACGTCAATCCATGAAAAATTGCCTGATCCTTTCTTCTGAAAATTTTGATAACTGCCATTCCATTTTAAGATGGCAGGCCAAACCACACATCTGAGTCAGTTTTTCTTGATCCTAAGTGTGTTCAGTTGAGTCAGTCAGTGGCTTTGAAAACTGACTCAAGAATGAATAGCCGAATATGAGATATTTGGTAAGTAAAAGGGCGATTGTACTTCCTTCTCTCAGGTCTTTCTTAGGAACACAGAGTGATTTGCAACAGACAATGTAGTTGCATTCACCCTGATTTCTAAGTACATTTAAGTTGTGCTTCATTTTCTTCGGGCAGTTTTCCTTAGAACGAGTTGCCAAAGATCTTAAAACTTGATGGCTAAGAGAAGTCAGTTATTAAAATGTCACTCTGATGTTTCATGAGTGTGGATTTAATTCTAGGTCGCTTTATGGTTGTAGCCGTAAGTACAGAAATGCATTGTGCTGCTCTATTTTTCAGCTGTTACAAACTGTCGTTTTTCACACACAGAGCTAGTTCAGGGTGTCATTGATGTGTTTTTTCATCACTAATGGGTTGAAGCCATTTGGGTCCAGGTCCTCTGGAATAATGCCTTATATGGAACAGGGAACCAGGACATTTGTGCCCTCTGTCGACATTCATCAGGTGCCTTTTGGCTTAGGGTCAGGGAGTGGGGCACACAGAGGACCTGCAGCTAATGCAGGGGGTGGGATTCTGAAACCCTGGTGGAGGGTGAAAAACGCGTATAATCAAAGCTGCCCTTGAAAATCTCTTTAATTGCCCGTGAAATGTAATCCTGTAGCATCTCTCTACCCTATGATGCAGGCTTTCCTTCAGGACTAGATCAGATTGGTGTTTCCAACAATGAGCCCCGTGGGGAATAAGTCGGTTTGGGTTTAGAGTGAGTGTTCATTGGAATCACACCTAGGGTGGTGAGATGCTTGCATCCAGAGAGGCGTCTGTGGGAACTAAGATAGAGAGAAGAGGATCTCCCCCCTCCCCCCACCCCGCCCGCCGCTGTCTCACATCCATTCTGGAACACATCTGCCTGAGACTAGAATAACTAACACCGTTTTAAGTGGTAAACGTTTCCGCCCTTTCAGTTAGATTTTTCTAAGGTAAATGAGCAAAGACCACTTAAAGAGCTCCCAGCTCTCAGGAAACTTATCTGCTAGGAAGATGTAAAGTCTGTATGCAAATTATGTGAATGCCCAGCTTCATCTATGGGTCTTGGTTTTTGTCTCTCACCTGGAATGTGTTAATGGGGGCTTCAGAAAAGGAGGCTCTGTGACTCTCATGTGCTCTGGGTCTGGACTGATGGGTAGATTTGAACAGGGGCACCAGGGGTGGGAAGGGCCTCCCAGGCAGGGGGACCAGCCCAGGGGAGCCTGGAACCTGGAAAAGCAGACCACGGATGATGTGGGGTGACTGGAGCGTGAGGCCCAGAGGGAAACGGGGAGAAAAGGCATGAGAAGGGTGAGGGCCTGGGTCACGAGGCCTCTGATGGCTGGGCTAAGGAGTTTGAACTTTATCCTGAAGTCAGTGGGGAACCACTGCAATATTTTTGTTTTGTTTTAGAGGAAAAACCACTGGAAGTGCTGAGTTTCCAAAAGCCTAAGAGGGGAACAAAACGGAAGCTGAGAAAACATGGCACCTGTCATGGTGGGAGGTGATGGGTAGCTGAAGTTGGTTGTAGTGGGAAGGTGAGGGTATGTGTCCCTTAGGAGGAAATATTGGATTTAATGTGTAGCTAGAAAGAGACAGCATGGAGGAAGAGGGAGAATCGAAGTCTAAGTGAGCTTTGGACTCCGAGGGCCTGGGAGGGGTAACTGGAGGGGACAGGGGTGGGAAGGGGAGGGGATGTGTCTGGGTGGGGTTTTCCCAGGCGCAGACCCCAGAGGAGGCTTCACATGCAAGTGATTATTAAGGAAGTGCTCCCAGGAGGAATCAGGATCAGGGTCGTGGGGCAGGGAAGGGGAGGTAGCCAGCAAGGGTGGCTGGTCCTCTGGGGAGCAGTGAGTCCACCCTGAGGCTGGGGATCTGGTTCTCACACTCCTGCATCCAGGAGCTGTTGGCCGTGAGCTTCCCCGCACACTTCCAGGTCTGGGGCACATCCAGGTGAAGCAGCTCCAATAGCCAAAGATGACTGCAAATCACGCAGAAGCTGGGGGGACACACAGAACCGGGAGGGGGGATGGGAGGGACCTGGGTGGAAAATGGAAAGCATCCACCGCAGGAGGACATGAATGGCATCAGTTTGGTCGCATCGTGTTTCGGCCGTTGCTGGTGGCACGTGCCCCTGGGAGGTGTTCCCCGGGGACCCGGGAGCCAGGAGAGAAGGCCGAGCTCGGGGAGGCTGTGGAAAGCCATGTGAGGCCGGGGTGAGCCCATGAGGACCAGCACGCTTCTGTGCTGCTGACCGAGCCCCAGCTGCTGTGGTCCTTTTTCTGTACCAGATGCTTCCAGTGATCCTTAGGAGGGATGCAGTGGCCTGCTGAGAGCTGTGCTGAGTTGCTGTCTTCCAAACGAACCATATGCTTGGAGCCTGAGAAGGTTTTCCTCTCCGACTGCACCAGCAAACTGTTCTCACAAGTGCTTACGAGCAGCACAGAGGCTTAACTGAGTCAACTGGCTGATCAGTGTCAAGTGATGCAGAGACAGACAATTCTGTTGGCTTTTTGCTGTTTTATTTCTAGGAAAGCAAATCTCAGAGTGTTCAGCTTTCCCCCGTGTTTCCCTTCTTAGGGTAGGATTCCGAAACCTTGACGACTCTACCTTTGTCCTAAGACAGGGGCTTACAACGCAGATGCCTACAGGGGCCAGGCTCCTTGAGTGAGGACTCTCGGGTACTGGAGAGTCCATGCCTACCTATCTCTGCTCCGTTGTTGCCAAGTGTTGCCAGATCTTGTACTTTTTTTAAGAAAAGCCAGAAATCTGGATTTTTATGTGAAAACTTCTCTTTTTTTAACCGTTGCTTCGCTTTTTCAAAATAACATTGTGTATCCCTGACCCACCCTACTGGCTGCCATCTTGTAACCTTTAAGCTTTCTGTGTGGAGCCTGCTTCGGGGGAGTTCATCACCCACCCTGTTCTCCTTTCACGCACAGCAATCATCAGACTTCTGACTCTCTTGTCACTGTTTTCCGTATGTCTGCCCACCTCCCCTCCCCCTTGCTAAATCTTCTTTCGTCCTTGGATTCCCATTACTTACTTAGAGTGCCAGGTGCTGAGTAGTGGATCAATAGAATTTTCCTGAATTGAGTGGAATAAAACCGTGCCGTGGAATTTTGCTACCATCTTCCACTAAACGACCATAAATCCATTGAAAGATGGATTTGTCTTTGGTTTACATATCTAACCAGTACCCAAAGTGCATCTTGTTAATGTAGCCACACAGCAGCATGGACCCCAAGTAATGGAACACACACACACATACACACACACACACACACACACATAAGATCCTTTCATTGCCAAATAGCAGTGATTTGCCACAAGAGTAACATACATTATTTTTCACTCTTTTTTTTTTTTTTCCTTTTTAAAAACCATCCAAAGGATGGCCTTCAAAGGAAGGGAAATCTTTGTGGACCTTAAGTGGAGTACAAATGCATTACCTTGCTGTATGGTCAGGCCAATAAAGATGGCTGTTCTCTCGCTCTCTGTACATCCCCTGCTTGACCAGTACCTGCTTCACCAGTACCTGCTTCACCTATACCTTACTCACAGGAGTGACCTTCTTAAGTACTTGCCCCAGACCCCAGCTAGTGGTGGTTCTTATCAAGGGACAATAAGGGGGTGCCCCTCTGCTGGTTTCCCTGGTAACTGATGAGGCAGCCTGATGTAATCCCCCTATAACTGGTAACCTCCCCTCTCACTGGGCATGAAGCCTGCCTTCAGGTTATGTCTGCCTTTGGCCACGCAAAGTAGGGTGTCCCTCCAAGACCTTGCTTCAGACGTGTAAGCTCCCCCATCCATGAAACCACTGATGTCTCTGTTGGTGACTCAGGGCTCTTTCTTCAGTCTTAAGATCTTAAAGCCGGGCAAGTGCAGGCCTTGTAGGCCTGCGGGATGCAGCCCAACGATTGGCTTTTTTTTTATAGCCCACGAGATAACATGAACCTTTTCTCTGGCATTTGAAAAGGGCAGAATTGGGAAAGTACAAAATTATATTGGAACTGAACAGAAAATTCTTTTAAAAATTATAGTCGAAAGTGTCCTCTTTAAGAGGCCTTGTGTCTCTTCATGTCTAATTTCTACCAATTACTTTGACTCTTGGGAGAATTATGGGGCTTCTAGAAAGAGGTTTCATAATTAAATGAAATACACAGGGGCTGGGGGCACCTTCTGGGATGTGCCCTAGAAAACGCTCACACGCGAGGCTGGGCTTCAGCTTGGGGCATCTGATTGTTGGAATCACACGTTGGGAGGAAAAGTAACGCTGGGCCTAGCGGTGATTGACACGTGTTACTGTGGTGGAAAAACCACAGCAGCTGGTTTATTCCCAGAGAGCAGAAACTGAGGAAGGGGGACTCAAAGTGCTTTTCTTAAATCAGGCGGGGAATAAAGGTGTTTGTTTAGCGAGGAGCTTGTTGTTTGGGGTTCGGATTTGGGAAGGGCCCCGCTCTTTGCCCACGGCTGCCCCTAGCTGCTGGCGTGGGAGCATCCTTCTTCAGGTTTCTCAAGCTTCCCGAGGTGTCAGGAGAACTTGATTAGCTCTCCAGGGCTGCCGCCCGCCCCCTGCAGAGCTGTCCAGCCTCACTGAAGATTACCTTAATGTATCCCTATTTTCCAGGTCTCACTCCTGAGTGACACTCTTTTCTGGCGTGTTGAAGTTTCAGGATTCACTGTTAATTATTGTGTTTGCACTTTCTAATCTAATATGCCGGTGTAAAGCCACATTCTCTTGGGGAAAGAGAGTTTTTTCCCATCCACACCCCTAAATGGCTTGCCTACCTATTCTTCTGTCTCTCCAAGTGTCAGTCTTTATCCCAGTGGAGAGAACAGGAAAGCCGTGCGTGGTTCGTGTGAGACCTCATTTCCCTCCCCTGTTTGATAGCTGTCCTCGATTGCCTGTGCCTTTCCCCACATTTTATACTTTATTTATTTTTTTGCCTCCTCTGAGAGAGAGAATTAACATAGTAGTGATTTTCAGTCTTTCTCAGAAGTCATTTGGAATGGCAGAGAACAGCAAGCACATATCCAAAACGCAGCAGCACAAACTACAGTTCTTTGAAATTTCCTCTTGATCTTAAAACCTGCGCAAATACTACGGTACCATGACATGTCTGTATTTGTTTTAAAATAAAGTAAATAATAGCCCTCTCCTCCCACAATCTTCAAATTAAAATGGACTCTAGAAAGGTTTATTATGTGACATTGCAGGTGTGTTATAGGGACACGTACTGTTAGGAGGGCCATGTGCCCACAATATAGGTCATTTGGTTCCGCACAATTTTATTTGTTAGATTTTTGTATTTGCACGCCTATTCCATATTAGATTTAGGAAGTCACATTGTCTTCCTGGCAAAGTCTTTTTTGTCTTTACTCTTCTTTGTCAATCAGAGGTAACTTAGATTGTGTCTGTTTCTCAAGCTAAGAAAGATGCAGTGGGCATGACCAGCGTTGGGGCCTGGAAACGACTAGTACTCATTCAATTTTGCATTTTTAGCTATGAATGCAGCAGCAGGTGAGAAATAACTTCCAGATCCATCCAAGTACATTGTTAGTGATTGCAGCATTCTTGAGATCTTGATGTAATGATTATCTCTATGATCTATCTAGCTGTTTTCTATAATTTTTTAAATGGTTGAAAGATGGAAGCATTTTATAAAGAGGTAAATGCTGTAATGTGATTTAGTGGAGTACATCATTTCATTTGCTTCCTATTCGGCGACCACAGGATGGAACTTAAAATGGCTACAAAGACTTTAAAAACCAAATTAGTAACTCCTATTCATACAACACCTGAGGGCCTGAGAGCACTTTTGCTTCATTTCTGTGTGTGTTAAGTGTTATAATTTTGTCTCACTATGTCCTCGTGATGGTTGATTTTTGCCGTTAATATTTGTTGAAAACATTATTATGCGTTCAGCCGAGGGTTTAGACTTCCTCTATTTTATAGCTAAAAGGTACTATTATCTTCTGTTATTCCTTGCTTCCATTTTATTTCCTAAGAAAATTAGACTGAAGTAGTTACTAATGACTTCTCAGTACTGAAGTGTGGGGCAGGTGAGTGGGAGGGTGTGGTGGGGATGGGACTTACGTTCCATCTTAAGGCTCATGGCTCAGAAATACACCATCTTTCAGCTCAGGGGCCCGGAGCTTATGGAAGGGTCCTCAGAGAATTCCCACAATCCTCTGGGATTTGCAGTATCAAGGGTCCCCATAGCAAGGCTATGGGACCACAGGCCTGGTTACCCCTAAGCTGGTTTCAGGACATAGGGCTGCCACTGCAAACCAGCTAGAGCCCCCCAAATGGCTCCATTCAGCAGGCTAGCTGGGCCTTGTCAGTTTCTGCACTGAACAGTTGTATGCAAATGATGGTTCTAAGGCCATTCGTGTACTATTTCCCTCTGTTCCCTAAAATCAAAAGCAAACTGTACTAGGTGTCTGTGTCTTCTAAGGTAGTGACCCTTGTAAGAGAGAATGAGGTGAGCACAATCTGTGCTCTGGGGGGATTTATAACAACTTGAAATTTTCATCCTCGACTTCTATGGTTTAAGTCCCCGAAATTGCTCTGTCAGGCAACCTGGATCTTAACAAAAAGGGAACAAAAAGCCCATTTTCCTTGTGAAGAACATTTATATGTTTGCAGGCACTTCTTTTTTGAAAAAAATTATTTTATTGAAGTATAGTTAATTTATTATATTTTATTTCTGCTGTACAGCAAAGTGATTCAGTTATACATAGATATACATTCTTTTTTTATGTTTTAGTATTTATTTTATTATGAGAATTTCAAACATAAAAATAAGCAGACAGAATAATATAATGAAACCCCCCTACCTATCACCCAGCTTCAACAACTGTCAGTTCATGGCCAGTCTTGCTTCATTTGAGCCCCCATCCACTTCTCTCCTTCCTGTATATATATATATATATATATATATATATATATATATATTTTTATGGCACAGGGAACTATATTCAATATCTTGTAATAGTCTGTAATGGAAAAGAATCTGAAATAACTGAATCACTTTGCCGCACACCTGAAACTAACACAACACTGCAAATCAAATACACTTATTGTTTGATTTGTAAAAAATATATAATGTTGATCGTTCACTGTATTTTTTCCATTAAACAAATGTTCAAGTTGTCAGTTTTGAAAACAAAAGGTATCTCTCATTGCCAGGTGACATGCAGAATTGTTAACAACTGACATAGGATAGACACAAATTAAAAAGAACACAGACCATAAACAAGTAAAATAGCTATAATAAGGCACATGAGCTGAATATAGGTCCCATATATTATCATCTTTGATCATTTTCAAATACTATGTGTATTAGGTCTTCTTTGTGTATTCTTTTTTTTTACATCTTTATTGGAGTATAATTGCTTTACAATGGTGTGTTAGTTTCTGCTTTATAACAAAGTGAATCAGTTATACATATACATATGTTCCCATATCTCTTCCTGCTTGCATCTCCCTCCCTCCCACCCTCCCTATCCCACCCCTCTAGATGGTCACAAAGCACCGAGCTGATCTCCCTATGCTATGTGGCTGCTTCCCACTAGCTATCTACCTTACGTTTGGTAGTGTATATACGTCCATGCCTCTCTCTCTCGCTTTGTCACAGCTTACCCTTCCCCCTCCCCATATCCTCAAGTCCATTTTCTAGTAGGCCTGTGTCTTTATTCCTGTCTTAACCCTAGGTTCTTCATGACATTTTTTACTTTCTTAAATTCCCTATATATGTGTTAGTATACGGTATTTATCTTTCTCTTTCTGACTTACTTCACTCTGTATGACAGACTCTAGGTCCATCCACCTCATTACAAATAGCTCAATTCCGTTTCTTTATATAGCTGAGTAATATTCCATTGTATATATATGCCACATCTTCTTTATCCATTCATCCGATGATGGACACTTAGGTTGTTTCCATCTCCGGGCTACTGTAAATAGAGCTGCAATGAACACTTTGGTACATGACTGTTTTTGAATTATGGTTTTCTCAGGGTATATGCCCAGTCGTGGGATTGCTGGGTTATATGGTAATTCTATTTGTAGTTTTTTAAGGAACCTCCATACTGTTCTCCATAGTGGCTTTACCAATTCACATTCCCACCAGCAGTGCAAGAGTGTTCCCTTTTCTCCACACCGTCTCCAGCATTTATTGGTTCTAGATTTTTTGATGATGGCCATTCTGACTGGTGTGAGATGATATATCATTGTAGTTTTGATTTGCATTTCTCTAATGATTAATGATGTTCAGCATTCTTTCATGTGTCTGTTGGCAGTCTGTATATCTTCTTTGGAGAAATGTCTGTTTAGGTCTTCTGCCCATTTTTGGATTGGGTTGTTTGTTTTTTTGTTATTGAGCTGCATGAGCTGCTTATATATTTTGGAGATAAATCCTTTGTCAGTTACTTCATTTGCAAATATTTTCTCCCATTCTGAGGATTGTCTTTTGGTCTTGTTTATGGTTTCCTTTGCTGTGCAAAAGCTTTGAAGTTTCATTAGGTCCCATTTGTTTATTTTTGTTTTTATTTCCTTTTCTCTAGGAGGTGGGTCAAAAAGAATCTTGCTGTGATTTATGTCATGGAGTGTTCTGCCTATGTTTTCCTCTAAGAGTTTGATAGTGTCTGGCCTTACATTTAGGTCTTTAATCCATTTTGAGTTTATTTTTGTGTATGGTGCTAGGGAGTGATCTAATCTCATACTTTTACATGTACCTGTCCAGTTTTCCCAGCACCACTTATTGAAGAGGCTATCCTTTCTCCACTGTACATTCCTGCCTCTTTTATCAAAGATAAGGTGACCATATGTGCATGGGTTTATCCCTGGGCTTTCTATCCTGTTCCATTGATCTGTCTTTCTGTTTTTGTGCCAGTACCATACTGTCTTGATTACTTTAGCTTTGTAGTATAGTCTGAAGTCAGGGATCCTGATTCCTCCAGCTCCGTTTTTCATTCTCAAGATTGCTTTGGCTATTCGGGGTCTTTTGTGTTTCCACACAAATTGTGAAATTTTTTGTTCTAGTTCTGTGAAAAATGCCAGTGGTAGTTTGATAGGGATTGCATTGAATCTGTAGATTGCTTTGGGTAGTAGAGTCATTTTCACAATGTTGATTCTTCCAATCCAAGAACATGGTATATCTCTCCATCTACTTGTATCATCTTTAATTTCTTTCATCAATGTCTTATAATTTTCTGCATACAGGTCTTTTGTCTCCTTAGGTAGGTTTATTCCTAGATATTTTATTCTTTTTGTTGCAATGGTAAATGGGAGTGTTTTCTTGATTTCACTTTCAGATTTTCCATCATTAGTGTATAGGAATGCCAGAGATTTCTGTGCATTCATTTTGTGTCCTGCTACTTTACCAAATTCATTGATTAGCTCTAGTAGTTTTCTGGTATCATCTTTAGGATTCTCTATGTATAATATCATGTCATCTGCAAACAGTGACAGCTTTACTTCTTCTTTTCTGATTTGGATTCCTTTTATTTCCTTTTCTTCTCTGATTGCTGTAGCTAAAACTTCCAAAACTATGTTGAATAAGAGTGGTGAGAGTGGGCAAACTTGTCTTTTTCCTGATCTTAGTGGAAATGCTTTCAGTTTTTCACCATTGAGAATGATGTTGGCTGTGGGTTTGTCATATATGGCCTTTATTATGTTGAGGAAAGATCCCTCTATGCCTACTTTCTGCAGGGTTTTTATCATAAATGGGTGTTGCATTTTGTCAAAAGCTTTTTCTGCATCTATTGAGATAATCATATGGTTTTTCTCCTTTAATTTGGTAATATGGTGTATCACATTGATTGATTTGCATATATTGAAGAATCCTTGCATCCCTGGAATAAACCCCACTTGATCATGGTGTATGATCATTTTAATGTGCTGTTGGATTCTGTTTGCTAGTATTTTGTTGAGGATTTTTGCATCTATGTTCATCAGTGATATTGGCCTGTAGTTTTATTTCTTTGTGACATCCTCGTCTGGTTTTGGTATCAGGGTGATGGTGGCCTTGTAGAATGAGTTCGGGAGAGTTCCTCCCTCTGCTATATTTTGGAAGAGTTTGAGGAGGATAGGTGTTAGCTCTTCTCTAAATGTTTGATAGAATTCGCCTGTGAAGCCATCTGGTCCTGGGCTTTTGTTTGTTGGAAGATTTTTAATCACAGTTTCAATTTCAGTGCTTGTGATTGGTCTGTTCATATTTTCTATTTCTTCCTGATTCAGTCTTGGCAGGTTGTGCATTTCTAAGAATTTGTCCATTTCTTCCAGGTTGTCCATTTTATTGGCATAGAGTTGCTTGTAGTAATCTCTCATGATCTCTTGTATTTCTGCAGTGTCAGTTGTTACTTCTCCTTTTTCATTTCTAATTCTATTGATTTGAGTCTTCTCCCTTTTTTTCTTGATGAGTCTGGCTAATGGTTTATCAGTTTTGTTTATCTTCTCAAAGAACCAGCTTTTAGTTTTATTGATCTTTGCTATCGTTTCCTTCATTTCTTTTTCATTTATTTCTGATGTGATCTTTATGATTTCTTCCGTTTTGCTAACTTTGGGGTTTTTTGTTTTTCTTTCTCTAATTGCTTTAGGTTCAAGGTTAGGTTGTTTATTCGAGATGTTTCTTACGGTAGGATTGCATTGCTAAAAACTTCCCTCTTAGAACGGCTTTTGCTGCATCCCATAAGTTTTGGGTCGTCGTGTCTCCATTGTCATTTGTTTCTAGGTATTTTTTTATTTTCTCTTTGATTTCTTCAGTGATCACTTCGTTATTAAGTAGTGTATTGTTTAGCCTCCATGTCTTTGTATTTTTTACAGATCTTTTCCTGTAATTGATATCTAGTCCCATAGTGTTGTTGTCGGAAAAGATACTTGATACAATTTCAATTTTCTTAAATTTACCAAGGCTTGATTTGTGACCCAAGATATGATCTATCCTGGAGAATGTTCCATGAGCACTTGAGAAAAATGTGTATTCTGTTGTTTTTGGATGGAATGTCCTATAAATATCAATTAAGTCCATCATGTTTAATATATCATTTAAAGCTTGTGTTTCCTTATTTATTTTCCTTTTGGATGATCTGTCTATTGGTGAAAGTGGGGTGTTAAAGTCCCCTACTATGAATGTGTTACTGTTGATTTCCCCTTTTATGGCTGTTAGTATTTGCCTTATGTATTGAGGTGCTCCTATGTTGGTTGCATAAATATTTACAATTGTTATATCTTCTTCTTGGATCGATCCCTTGATCATTATGTATTGTCCTTCTTTGTCTCTTCTAATAGTCTTTATTTTAAAGTCTATTTTATCTGATATGAGAATTGCTACTCCAGCTTGCTTTTGGTTTCCATTTGCATGGAATATCTTTTTCCATCCCCTTACTTTCAGTCTGTATGTGTCTCTAGGTCTGAAGTGCGTCTCTTGTAGACAGCATATATATGGGTCTTGTTTTTGTATCCATTCAGCCAATCTGTGTCTTTTGGTTGGAGCATTTAGTCCATTTACATTTAATGTAATTATCAATATGTATGTTCCTATTCCCATTTTCTAAATTGTTTTTGGTTCGTTGTTGTAGGTCTTTTCCTTCTATTGTGTTTCTTGTCTAGAGAAGTTCCTTTAGCATTTGTTGTAAAGCTGGTTTGGTGGTGCTGAACTCTCTCAGCTTTTGCTTGTCTCTAAAGGCTTTAATTTCTCCATCAAATCTGAATGAGATCCTTGCTGGATAGAATAATCTTGGTTGCAGGTTTTTCTTCTTTATCACTTTAAATATGTCCTGCCACTCCCTTCTGGCTTGCAGAGTTTCTGCTGAAAGATCAGCTGTTAACCTTATGGGGATTCTCTTGTGTGTTATTTGTTGTTTTTCCCTTGCTGCTTTTAATATGTTTTCTTTGTATTTAATTTTTGACAGTTTGATTAATATGTGTCTTGGCATATTTCTCCGTGGATTTATCCTGTTTGGGACTCTCTGTGCTTCCTGGACTTGATTAACTATTTCCTTTGCCATATTAGGGAAGTTTCAACTATAATCTCTTCAAATATTTTCTCAGTCCCTTTCTTTTTCTCTTCTTTTTCTGGAACCCCTATAATTCGAATGTTAGTGCGTTTGACGTTGTCCCAGAGGTCTCTGAGACTGTCCTCAGTTCTTTTCATTCTTTTCTCTTTATTCTGCTCTGCAGTAGTTATTTCCACTATTTTATCTTCCAGGTCACTTATCCGTTCTTCTGCCTCAGTTATTCTGCTATTGATCCCATCTAGAGTACTTTTAATTTCATTTATTGTGTTGTTCATCGTTGCTTGTTTCATCTTTAGTTCTTCTAGGTCCTTGTTAAATGTTTCTTGCATTTTCTGTATTCTATTTCCAAAATTTTGGATCATCTTTACTATCATTATTCCGAATTCTTTTTCAGGTAGACTGCCTATTTCCTCTTCATTTGTTAGGTCTGGTGGGTTTTTATCTTGCTCCTTCTTCTGCTGTGTGTTTCTCTGTCTTCTCATTCTGCTTGTCTTACTGTGTTTGGGGTCTCCTTTTTGCAGGCTGCAGGTTCGTAGTTCCCATTGTTTTTGATGTCTGTCCCCAGTGGCTAAAGTTGGTTCAGTGGGTTGTGTATGCTTCCTGGTGGAGGGGACTGGTGCCTGTGTTCTGGTGGATGAGGCTGGATGTTGTCTTTCTGGTGGGCAGGTCCACGTCTGGTGGTGTGTTTTGGGGTGTCTGTGGACTTATTATGATTTTAGGCAGCCTCTCTGCTAATGGGTGGGGTTGTGTTCCTGTCTTCCTAGTTGTTTGGCATAGGGTGTCCCGCACTGTAGCTTGCTGGTTGTTGAGTGAAGCTGGGTGCTGGTGTTGAGATGGAGATCTCTGGGAGATTTTTGCGGTTTGATAGTATTTTGAGCTGGGAGGTCTCTTGTGGACCAATGTCCTGAAGTTGGCTCTCGCACTCAGAGGCACAGCAGTGACTTCTGGCTGCAGCACCAAGAGCCTTTCATCCACACTGCTCAGAATAAAAGTGAGAAAAGGAAGGAAGGAAGGAAGGGAGGGAGGGAGGGAGGGAGGGAGGAAGGAAGGAAGGAAGGAAGGAAGGGAGGAAGGAAGGAAGGAAAGAAAATAAAGCAAGATAAAATAAAGTTATTAAAATAAAAAATAATTATTAAGAAAAAAAATTAAAAAAAAAAAAAAGACGGACAGAACCCTAGGACAAATGGTGGAAGCAATGCTATACAGACAAAATCTCACACAGAAGCATACACATACATACACACTCACAAAAAGAGGAAAAGGGGAAAAAATAATCTTGCTCTCAAAGTCCACCTCCTCAATTTGGGATGATTCGTTGTCTATTCATGTATTCCACTGATGCAGGGTACATCAAGTTGATTGTGGAGCTGCTTCTAAGGCTGCTGGGAGAGATTTCCCATTCTCTTCTTTGTTCTCACAGTTCCCGGGGCTCGGCTTTGGATTTGGCCCTGCCTCTGTGTGTAGGTCTCCGGAGGGCGTGTGTTCTTCGCTCAGACAGGACGGGGTTAAAGGAGCCGCTGATTCGGGGCCTCTGGCTCTCTCAGGCCGGGGGGAGGGAGGGGCACGGAGTGCGGGGCGAGCCTGTGGCGGCAGAGGCCGGCGGGACGTTGCACCAGCCTGAGGCGTGCCGTGCATTCTCCCCGGAAGTTGTCCCTGGATCCTGGGACCCAGGCAGTGGCGGGCTGCACAGGCTCCCCGGAAGGGGCGGTGTGGATAGTGACCTGTGCTCGCACACAGGCTTTTTGGTGGCGGCAGCAGCAGCCTTAGAGTCTCATGCCCGTCTCTGGGGTCCGCGCTTTTAGCCGCGGCTCACGCCCGTCTCTGGAACTCCTTTAAGCAGCGCTCTTAATCCCCTCTCCTCGCGCACCAGGAAACAAACAGGGAAGAGAAAGTCTCTTGCCTCTTCGGCAGGTCCAGACTTTTCCCCAGACTCCCTCCCGGCTAGCTGTGGCACACTAGCCCCCTTCAGGCTGTGTTCACGCCGCCAACCCCAGTCCTCTCCCTGCGTTCTGACCAAAGCCCAAGCGTCAGCTCCCAGCCCCGCCTGCTGTGGCGGTGAGCAGACAAGCCTCTTGGGCTGGTGAGTTCCGGTCGGCACCGATCCTCTGTGCGGGAATCTCTCCACTTTGCCCTCCGCACCCTGGTTGCTGTGCTCTCCCCCGCTGCTCCGAAGCTTCCCCCTCCGCCACCCGCAGTCTCCGCCCGCGAAGGGACTTCCTAGTGTGTGGAAACCTTTTCTCCTTCACGGCTCCCTCCCACTGGTGCAGGTCCCGTCCCTATTCTTTTGTCTCTGTTTATTCTTTTTTCTTTTGCCCTACCCAGGTACGTGGGGAGTTTCTTGCCTTTTGGGAGGTCTGAGGTCTTCTGCCGGCGTTCAGTAGGTGTTCTGTAGGAGTTGTTCCACGTGTAGATGTATATCTGGTGTATCTGTGGTGAGGAAGGTGATCTCCGCGTCTTAGTCTTCCGCCATCTTCCCCTCCTTTCTCCATTCTGTTTTTCATATTCTTTTCCATTATGGTTTATCCTAGGATATTGAATATAGTTCCCTGTGCTATACAGTAGGGCCTTGCTGTTTATCCATCCTATATATAATAGTTTACATCTGTTAATCCCAAACTCCCACTCCATCCCTCCCCCACCCCCCTCCCCCTTGGCAACCACAAGTCTGTTCTCTATGTCTGTGAGTCTGCTCTGTTTTGTAGATAAGTTCATTAGTGTCATATTGACATTTTAGACTCACAGGCACTTCTTAATATGATTTACCATTTATGTTATTGGCCATAATAGCTACCATTTATTTATTGCTGCGGCCAGAGTCCCTGCTCTTTGCTTCATGGTGTGCCTTGTCTTTCCTCTTGAAAGCCAAGATGAAGAAAACGGTACTTCCTTCAGAGTCACCCTTCTGATGGCATGGAGGAGCCAGGTTTCTCATCAGAATCCTTCTACTTCTAACACTGTTCCTCTTTAACTTTGTAATCATTAGGGTTAGGGTTTGGGTAGGATTTCTCAGCCTACGTAGTTTCTCAACTGTTGACATTTTGGGCCAGGGACCATCCTGTGAGTTGTAGCATATTTGGCAGCATTCCTGGCCTCTGCCCACTTGATGCCAATAGCAAACACCACCCCCCTTCCCACCCTTGCAGTTGTGGCAATCAGAAAAGTTTCCAGATGTTATGAAATGCCCCTGAACAGGCAAAACTGCTGCCCCTAGTTGAGAACCACTGGATTAGTGTTAGGGTGTGAGGTAAGGGGTCTAACTGTATTTTCTTCTACCTTTGTCAACAGCATTTATTGTATTAACCTAACTTGGTGAATGAAATGCCATCTTTATCATAGGTTGGATTTCTGCATACACCCTAATTTATTCCCGATTCTTTATTGTTCCTTTGATCTATTGATTGATTTTTGTGCTAATCCCATGCTATTTTGATTACAATAAATTTGTAGTGTATATTAATATCTAGCCAAGCACTATGTTTTTCAGGATCTTGGCAACTTTGGCATATTGATTTTTCCATATATAGTCTATAGTCTAAAGTTATTTTCTTCAGTTCCCAGTAAACCCTGTTGAAAGTGTAATTTCATTTACATACTAATCTGAGAAGAATTTCTACCAGGTGTTTTTAAGATCATAGAGTTCAATATTATTGTTGGAAGTACATTTTTTATTCTAGAGCTTTGTGATTATTCTGAAAATTCTATGCACTGTCTAGACCAGTGGTTACCAAAGGTGGTAGACATACCACATACCTAGGTTGAAAGAGAATTGAAGCTTCTGTGTATGTTTATTCATATTGAAAAATTAGGAAAGAAATTATGCATTACCAATAGTTAGCATTCAGGTTGAAGGTGATGCCCTGTCTGGGTGTAGATGTCTGAGGGCCCCTGTCTGTATGAAGCGGGGTGTGACGGCGGGAATCCTGGAGGAGACTGAGGTCAGAGGAAACTTTTGCAGCTGAGAACCCAGGGAAGTGGATTATTTTTTGTAATTTTAACTAAGTTTAGCCCTGATGAAATATACACATGGCTTAAAAAAATTCCTGTAAATTCATTGCAGATTGAAGAGAACACAGAATACCAGTAATATAAATGTGAAACTCTCCTCCCTCACCCCTCCCTTATCTTGTTCTTTGTCCTTGGAGCACCATGTCTCTCTCTCTTTCTCTCTCTCTCTCTCTCTCTCTCTCTCACACACACACACACACACACACACACACACACACACACAACTGGCCACATCGATCCTTCTCTCACTGTGTGTAAGAGCTTTCTTGGTGACATAAAAAAATCGATGCCTACCTGTTCCAATCTGACAAAAGATGGCCAAAGAATTTTAGACTCATCAAGAAGACATTTTGCAATGTGGATTTACTTCCACGATTGTTAACAGTGAATCTCATTTCAAGTGTATATTATGCCTTGGAATATTAATTATTAATAATAGGGACCTATTGTGACTACACTTTTTAAATATTGCTTATTTCATCTGTTTCTCGTCTTCTAAGTGCATTGTTTTCTAACATAGGTAAGATGTTGGTACAGTAGTACTCAGGAGACTTTTACTTGAGGGTTTTATGATCAGAAGCTTTGGAGACCACCCATTCACGAGGCTTCCAGGTCACACTGGTGGTTCCCGAAGCAGTTCCAGTCTTTACCTTGGTCTGTGCACTGGCAGCCTCAGCATCACCTGGCAGCCTCTTAGAAATGCAGGTCCCAGGCCCCACCCACATCTGCTGACTCCGAATTTGCATTTTCACAGGATCCCAGGGGATCTATGGGCACATCAAAGTTTCAGAACAGAGCTGAGCTGCGCTTTTCTATTAGGGAGACACTAGGCATATATTATCAATGAAAATTAATTAAAATTAAATAATATTAAGCATTCATTCCCTCAGCGGCACTCGCCACATTTTAGGTGCTCAGTAGCAACGTCTGGGTAGTGGCTACTGCGTAGGGCAGCGCAGAGATGGAACATGTCCATCGTCTAACTCAGCAGGTTGGAGGATGCGGGTAGGAAGACCCAGAAAAGAAGGAAATGGTGAGCAAACTTGAATTGGGATGTGTGCGTTAACCGTAAATAAAGAAGAGACTTCCTGTCAGTCTGTTGGACGTGGCTGGTGAGAGTCTTAGGAAGGGCATTCACGTGTGTGGCTACTGCTGTTACTTTTGTTTGCAGATAATGTGACTTTTCTGAACCAGTAAGTACCAGGCGGTAAGTACTGCCTTTATTCAGTGTTATCTTTGTGAAAAAATAATATTTACGCATCAGTACTACTAGTCGTCATTTCCACATGTTTCAGAGTCCGCGAGGAGCCTCGCAGGGTTCATGAGAAAGCAGGACCCGGCCCCAAGTCCGATTTCATGTGGCGGTGGTCCCCTTTGCTGTAGTCCAGTGTGGTGGGGATTGAATTTCTCTCACAGCTACATTATACAGGGACCACTGGGGGTAAAACTTGTTTTTCTTGCCTTTTAAGGTTAAAGGTGAACTTCTTGTGTTGTGCAAGTCACTGATGGCTTATCTACCAGAGAGCCGGCTCCAGCAGTAAAGAGTGAGGCAGGATGTGGCAAGATTTCTCTAGCATAAATAGCAGCCGTGGCTCGTTAGGGGCCCATGATGCCTTGCACCCGCTTGGCAGTGCACAGCTCCCTGGGAGAGTGTGTGGTTAGAGTATCATGTGCACATCTCCCCCATCATCTCTGGAATGTTCCAGGGGATACCAAACCCTTATCCACAGATGGGATGCATGTCTGTTGGTGAAAAAAGAAGGGAGAAGAAAGACCAGTGACCCATCTACGAGTTGTTTCCTTCTCTCTGCTTCCTACTTCAGCACTCCCCTGATAAACGCTGTAATTAGGTGCTTTATTGAAAGATTCACTAGGATTTGTTTACTTGGCTTTTTTCTTCTTCCAGCATTTCTCAAGCTTCACTATTAGGGGAAACTTTTGACTCCAGCAGCCTCATTTTGGTTTTGTAGATTGGTTCACTTTGCAAAGAGGAGGTCACAGAGATTATTGGAACCTTTTCCCCGTTGATCTGAGAGCATCTTTGGGGAGCAGCAGTTTATGCCCCTCCCCCAACCCAACCACCAGCACCTGCAGGGACAATACACACCTCAACTCTCTCTCCCATCCATCCACTTCCTCTACAGAAATCTTAGCTGTCATTTCTGCTCTCCTAAAATGTTCTTCCAACTCTTCCTCCATCATACGCAATGCTGCTTGCTTAATCTTCCTAAAATCTGTACTTCCGTATCTTCTTTTATCTAAGACCATCCATGACTCCTCTTTACCTCAGAAAGAAGGCCAGTCCCGTCCTGTAGCGACACACCCCTGTCCTTTCTTTCCAACCCCATTTCTCACTTTCTGCTCCAGGCAGCACTGCAGGGCCCACATCACAGATCTATTCCAACAGCAAATTCACCCATACATTCGCCAGGCTCGTGTTTACTGATCCAGCTGAATTAGCATAAACAAACCTCACCTTCACCTATCTTTTACCAAACTGACCTATTCATTATTTCCACCATGTAACTCATGCTTTTTTCCCATCTAGATCCTTCCTAATTTCTGTTCTCAGTGCCTGGAATGTCATTTTATCCATTGTCCCGTGACTAATTTCCACACAGCTTCAAAGACTCTGCTTACATGCTCTTTGCTTTTTAAAACTCCCTGATCCCTGACTGTGGAAGCAACTGAACTTTCATAGCTCTTCTCTATGGTTAGAACAAATAGCAGTGTTGGGTAGTTACATGCCCATAGACTCTAAGTTTCTTTTTTTTTTTTTTTATTATTGAAGTGTAGTTGATTTACAAAATTATATGTTTTGGGTGTACAGTGTAGTGATTCACAATTTTTAATTAAAGGTTATGCTCCATTTATAGTTATTATAAAATATTGGCCATATTCCCTGTGTTGTACCATAACTCCTTGTAGCTTATTTTGTACCCAATAGTTTGTACCTCTGAAGCCCCTCTGCCTATGTTGCCCCTCCCCCTTTCCCTCTCCCCACTGGTAACCACTAGTTGGTTCTCCATATCTGGGGGTCTGTTTCTTTTTTGTTATATTCACCAATTTGTTTTATTTTTTAGAGTCCACATTTAAGCGATAACATGCAGTATTTTTCTTTGACATTTCACTAAGGAAAATATGAGACTGTAAGTTTCTCGAGAGGATGTAACTCCAGCCCTTCCTGTGGTCAGTGGTCAAGCAAGTGATAAGCTCATGAAACTAGAAAAAGCCTTCTTTTCCTTTCGTGGACAGATCTTTCTCAGATGTGTAGTTCATTTTCCTCCCTACTACTCCTTTAAAACAACAACAACAACAACACACCATTCTGATCATTCTACTTGAAGCTGGCATTGCCTTGAGGGAAAAATCTGAAAATTCCGTCCTGTTTCCCAGAGATACAGGATTTGCTTCTGTCAACTGACATTTAGTGATTTTTTTTTTCTCTCGTTGGAGAAATGCCTAGTAATCTAAGTTTGTGTTTGTCACCATTTCTTTCTGATTGTTCCTCAATGAAGCAAAAATAGCCCTACTGATGAACTGCACATTCTCTCTCGTTTCTTTTCATAACTCAAGTTCAGACTGTGCTTTGTGTCCTGGGAAAAAGAAGATGTTGCTTCAACTCTTGATCTTTGAAGCTATCTAAGGGATTAATGAGTTGGAGTGAGATCTGTTACATGTTTATTATTTAAAAGAAGTGTGTATGATAGTTTTTATTAACATGTTTATTGTTTAAAAGGATAGTTTATAGTAGACTCTAAACAGGCATCTGCTTTTTAGTGGCCTGATTTCAGCTCTGTCCATGAGACCAAAATAGGTATTCAGCTTACTGCTTGACATTTCATCTGAATAATTTGAGGATTAACCCTTCATGACTGTAACTCATAAAGCATTACAGTGTTTGCTTGCAAACATGTTTTTTTAATGGCTTACAAAAGGGTTCTGTCCCAGCCACTGTGAGATCAGGCAGGGTCAGTGTCGATGTCCTGACCACGGTCATGGGGAGTGAGGAGGGGAAGAATCTGCCAGGTCATTACAATGGGTGAAATATCGGACTTGGGTTTAGGGTTAGTTATTCTGATGATGATACAGTTGGATAATCTGTTCGCTCTTATCTCTTGCCTGGCATCCAGCCTCTGTGACTCACATTGGAGCCTTGTGTACGGAACCCAGAGGCCAGGGACTGATGGCCCAGAGGTCAGATTCAGTCCCAAAGATGTTGGATTACATAATAGCAATAAACATCGTTTGGAGCCAAAATTTGACATTTGCGGCCACCAAAAAACATGGTGTAATGACTCCTTTAAAAAAGTTAGAAGATTTGGCAACCCCGGCCTGGAGTTTCTAGTAATGGTTGGGATAGAAACTGCCCAGCTCACCATGGTTTCCACTGCTCCCATCGGCTCCCCAGTACGGGGGTGACTCGGCCATGCCACTTGACATCACCTGTGCACTGGGACTTTTCCCCTGGTGGGTCAAGTTTCTCTGTAGCCACATCGCTCTCAGACATGGGAATGTGGAAGGGAGTCAGACAGGACTCTGTGTTTGGAGAAAAATAGGAGAGAGCATATTTCTTGGTGGACATGAAGACCATTTCTGTATCTTTTATATGAGAACAAAGTGATCGGGTTATGTCTTTTGGTCGAAAAATATCCTCTTTCACTCAGTGTTTGTGGACCTTTGAGTTTGCTTCCCTTGGTTTGACCTTCTGACTCTCCAGCTGCCTGGGGAATAACCACGCAACCCTTGGCAGCTGTGGCAGTGGTGACATGAGGAGTTTGTGCACAGTCTTTATGACAGCTGATGTTTGTGTCTGAGTAATGAGGGCGACGTGACACGGAATAGGTGGTGTTTTATTATGGTCTTAAACAGCTCTGATGTCTGGGGCCAATCGTGTTGACCTCTGAGGTACTTCGGCATGTGGGCTCTTTGCTGCCCTGCCCTACGGTTAGGAAAGGTTTGTGCACAAATGCGCAGCGTCTGAATCGGCTCTCGTGTGTTTGTTTGAGAAGCTTTATCTAAATTTTCCTGCATGTTCATGTTCAGTTTTGGCCCAAGTCCCATTTTCTATGGTGTCAAAGGAGCAAGGACTGTTTGGGATGATGAAGAAGTTCCGGAGATGGTTGGTGGTGACGCTTGCACGACATTGTGAATGTACTTAATGACACTGAATGTATGCTTAGAAATGGCTAAAATGGTCAATGGTATGTTATGTATATCTTAGCACAATAAAACATAAGAAGAGTGAGGAAACCAAGAAGCGGGAAGTATTTTTGAGTTTTTCTAACTAAAAGAGGCACAGATAGAGTTGTCCATTCTTATATTTCCTTAAGGTCTTGTCCTTTTTCTGGGAGGTTTGTCTTCTTCTGAGGGGCTAGGAGTCTACATTGTTGGTCTCTGCAAGTCCTTCTTTCCGTGTTTCCTCTTTTCCTTGGACGTGCTCAGTTACGGCCAAGGAAAATCTCCAGGAGAGCAGCCGCTGCAACACAGCCCACCTAGACTGTCGTTCTCCACTCTGGTTGCCCATTAGAATCACTGGGGAGTTTCTAGAGCCCCTTGGCCCAGGCCGTACCACAGACCAATTAAATCAAAATTTGTGGGAGCTCACCGAGTGATTCCAAGGTTGAATGCAGCCAGGGTGGAGAATGCCTGACGGGACACCCGGTCTGATGCACAGAGCCCAGGGTTTGCTTGTTGGCTTGGTCCAGTGCCTAAAGTTAAGGCACATCAAGGGAGATTTTTCTTTTGTCCCCCAAACCCAACTATTTCAGTCATTGCCTTCATGTGATTTGAGGGGTCTCTTACATAAACAGTATAGTCAGGCAGGGGTGTTGGTGTAGCTTAGGACTAGAAACACTTACTCTGAGAATAAATATTACAGAATCAAAACAAACAAACAGGGCTTCCCTGGTGGCGCAGTGGTTGAGAGTCCGCCTGCCGATGCAGGGGACGCGGGTTCGTGCCCCGGTCCGGGAGGATCCCACATGCCGTGGGGCGGCTGGACCCGTGAGCCGTGGCCGCTGAGCCTGCGCGTCCGGAGCCTGTGCTCCGCAACGGGAGAGGCCACAGCAGTGAGAGGCCCGCGTACCGCAAAAAAAAAAAAACCCAAAAAAACATACACATCAGAGATCTTTTTAGTTAATGCTCCCTCCAGGCCATTTCTGAGAAATGACCCAGCAGCACGGAGATGGTTTTTTTTCAAGGAGCCAAGCTACTCGGAACCCAAATCAGCAGATTGCTTTGACAGTCAGCCCATGTAACAGGATAGTCATATATAATATTAAATGTGAACTGATTTCTTCGTACCTTTTTCTGTAGGGTGGATTAAATCCAGTTTCTCTCTTGGGATTTCAAGAGGATAAGTAAATTGAGGGGAAGATTGTAAATATGTTAATTGAAGCAATGGACAGGGTGGCTCCTACCCTCCCCTAGACATGCTTCCTTGATTTGATCCAGGACTGCACGTTCCCTTGGTTTTCTCTCTTCCCCATGGTTGCTCTTCCTTTGTCTCCTTGGCTGCTTTCTCCTCTTTTCTCCCCACCGTCTTCATGGTGGAGGGTCCCCAAGCTCAGTCCTTGACTCTTCTCTCTATATATTGATTGAGATCTCATTCAGTCTCATGCTTTGAATACCATGTGGCAGCTGATGACTCCCAGATTCACATCTCCAGCCCTCTCTCCTGAAGTCCAGACTCGAATATACATTCAGCTCTCTACCAGATATCTCTCCTTGGCCGTCTGCTGGATAATGTCAAACTCAGTACCTGGGAAGCCGAATTACTGATCTTCTCCCCAAGGCTGTGACCACTCCCGCCCCAGCCTTCCCCATCATAGTTGTGGCAACATCATCCACTCTCTTGGTGGCTGGAGCAAAAATCCTTGGAGCCATCCTCATCTGCTTTCTTCCTTTCACACCTCACAACCTGTTCTGTTCATAAGGAAGTCTTGAAGGTTCTACCTTGAAAGTATCCAGAATCCACCACTTCCCAGCACTGCTATGCTGCTACCAGCCCCCTTGGGGTCACCATCACCTCCCGCCTGGACCACTGGGTTAGTCTCTTAGCTTCCCCCTACAACCAGAAGGCTCCTTTTAAAATAAACGTGTACCCACTTCTATATATAAAACGGATAACCAACAAGGACCTACTGTGGAGCACAGGGAACTCTACACAATATTTTGTAGTAACCTATAAGGGAAGAGAATCTGAAAAAGTTATTTATATATATATATATAATTATAACTGAATCACTGTGCTATACACCTGAAACTAACACAATATTGTAAATCAACTATACTTCTATAAAAATAAAATAAATCAGATGGTGTCACTTCTCTGTTCAACAAGGGCTTCCCCTATCGTTCTGAGTAAGAGCCACTGTCTTCACCGTGGCCTGTAAGGTCTACACTCTCTGGCTCCCCGTTGGCTCTCCGACCTCATCTCCTGCCCCTGGTTCACTGAGCTCCAGCCACGGGGCTGTTTTGTACCATCTCACCTTAGGACCTTTGCACTGGCCGTTCATCTGCGTGGAAGCTTCTTTCCTGGCTGTGAGCACGGTCACCTCCCGTAGATCTTTATTACAAGTGTCACCTTCTCAGTGAGGCTGCCCTGACCACCCTCATAAAAACTGCAGCTTCCCACCGCTCGTGATTCTCTACACCTTGCTGTTTCTTTTTTCTTTAACGCTTACCACCGTTGAACATACTCTCTGTGCTGAGTATTTCTTGTTTATTGCCTGTCTCCCTCCACCAGGTTGTGAGCTCCGTGAGAGCAGAGATTTTGTCTCTTTTGATGCTAAAGAAGAGTGTCTGGCACAAGGTAGTAGTGTGATCAATATTCGTTGAATGCATGAGTAATTAGGAACTATGAAAAGGGCTAGGAATGCACATACAGATGATAGAAGTAGATCAGCAGCTGCTAATACTCGTTGAGCCCGGACTTCTTGTCATGCCCTATGCTAAGGGCTTCACATGCTTTTGTCTTATTTAATCCTTACAAGGATGCCAAGAGATAGCTACTCATAATATTCCCATTTGACTGTGAAAGAAACTGAGGCATAGAATGTTTAAATAAATTGTCCAAAGGCACACAGCTGGGAAATGATCCACCTCTAGTTAGGTTTAGGACCTGCAGCCTCTAACTAATAAATCTAGAGGAAATTATGGAGGGGAGGTATGCAGGGAGACAGGGAAGCGTATTTCGTTGTTAGCAATGCTCTTCTCAGAGTGTCTGTATTTAATCTCAGTGTATTTACTGTTAATTTTTAGATAAGGGAGGCTTTGGCAGGTAGTTAATCCTACATCTCCAGAAGTGCATTCTGTGTCCCTCTTTTTTTTTATTGTTTAGACCCAGATCTTTCTGTCCCTTCTGGAAGTGGAAGCCAGTGGGCTTCAGTCCAGGTGGATGTTTGGTGGTTTCCAGTATCCCTTTTCAGGACAACACAAGGACATGTCCTTTGGGGAAACATAAGTGGTGTTTCCCCTATCCCACAGGAGGGTGCAGATCCCTGCTCAGCCGGTGACGCATCTTAAGGATTCTTAGGAACTTGACTGACTGCAGGACATCTACTCCCCTGTGCTGTGGTCCCTCGGGGGCCAGGCCATGGTTCCTGGACTCATTTCTATGGCATGTCTGCTTCTTGATGCCAGGGTCGTCCTTGCCCTCTGGGACATGAAACACTCATCATCTGTCAGAGGCTCTTCTCAGGTGTCTGGCTGGATCTTGGGGCCTGAGCCTAGACCCAGCCACCAGTAGGAGGCCTGGTCTGAGCATGAAGCTGCCGTGTCTTCCTGCTCGGCCACTGCATGAGTTTTCTACTCTCTGTAATAAATGACCACAAGTTTACTGGTTCCAACAACATACACTTATGATCTCAGTTTCTGTAGCTTTTCTGGGCTCTCTGCTTCAGGTCTCATCAGGCTGCGGTGGAAGTATTGGCTGGGGCTGCAGTCTCATCAGGGGCTTGACTGGCGAAAGGTCTGCTCCCAAGCTCCATTTGGTGGTGGGCAGAATTCATCTCCTAGGGCTGAGATCTCTGTCATCCAGGGACTGCCCACACGGTGCCCTGGCAGCCTGGCAGCCAACAAGGGCAGGGTCTAGCTCTCATCTGCTAAGGTGGAGTCTTATGGTGTCACGTCATCACGAGAGGGCTCTCCTGTCCCTTTGCCTGGTTCTTTTGATTAGAAGCACGTCGCAGGCCCTGCCCCCACTCAGGGGGAGAGACTCTACAAAGGCATGAACACCAGAAAAGGAAGGTCATTGGGGGTCACCTTAGAGCAACCACAGTCACTGCCCTCCCTCCACCCAACCTCCCCCCAGTGCTGAGAAGCCCAGATGCTCCCACTGGCAGCCCTGTAGGCAAGCTTCAAGCTTTTGTGGATCTGATACCATTTTTCACAGGGCTGCTGGCAGGGAGGGGCTTTCTGTGTGACTGTGCCACCCACCCAGCTCTGGCCTCACCCCTCACAGAGTGCTGACTTGAGGGCTTGGGCATCTGTCCTCGGAGTAGTCAGGGGTCCTTGCCACACCCCTCCCCTGCAGCCGCTCTTCAGTGTTCCAACCCTTTCATTTTAAACTGTGGAGGTAATTCCTGTAAGGCAGGGGAGACCTTTAGTTACTCACCTGTTCCTCCCATATGCATGGCTTTGCTTTCAAGTGACCATAGGCCAAGATGTGAGTGTTCATGTTTCATCTAGAAAATTTGTAATAATGCCTATTTTTGTCCACCGTTTGTGCTTCTTTCAGTTCAGATGTAACTGAGTTAATTATCTGATGAAATGAACCAGAGCTTGCTTTCCTCCTCAGAGTACTTCTCGTTCTAGAAGCAAAGCTGAGAGTTATTAGATCCTGTACTAACAATTATCCCTTGTGCGTCTAGCGAGTTTGGCCTGTGAGTTGTTTAAAGACAGACCCGTCTTCCCTCCATTCATTTTATGGGTGTTTTACAGAGTGGATACAGTGTTGACTTATTTTATTTTATTGTTGTGGTTTCTTATTGAAGGATTCTTTTTTTTAATTGAAGTACAGTTGATTTATAATGTTGTGCCCCAGAGCAACTAAGCCCATGCACCACAACTACTGAGCCTGCGCTCTAGAGCCAGCAAGCCACAACTACTGAGCCCGCGAGCCACAACTACTGAAGCCTGCATACCTAGAGCCCGCGCACCACAACAAAGAGTAGCCCCGGCTCACTACAAATACAGAAAGCCTGTGTGCAGCAACGAAGACCCAACACAGCCAAATATAAATAAATACATTTATAAAAAAAAAAACAAAAAAAATAAAATAAAATGTCAGTGGGTATTTATAAATAACCTTGTACAGTCTGGTGTTAGTCCCTGTGTGACAGCAGTGGGGATTTCACATCCTATTTTCCTCTTCCTCTTCCTGTCTTTGTCGTTTGAGATGCCACACGGTGCATATGACAGTATCTCGACTAAGTCTTCTCTTTCAAACGTCTGGAATCTTCTGCTTTAGGTCCTCTTAGCATGTCTTTTGTTTAGGGTGGGGAGAGAGTAAGAACATGGGGGAAAAAGGGAGAACATGAGTCTAATCTCTGAGGAAGTTTTTAGGTGAGAAGGCTGAGGTTCAGAATTGGTTGATTCTTTTGGAATTAGTTTATTCCAGTTTGGCCAGTTTGGAATCAGTTGATTCTTTTACATTTCAAAAGTATGCACCTCAGTCCCTACCCCTGAAAGGATATGTTAGAGAGAAAAATAAAATAAATTATTGACATTTGCTTACCCAATCACAGTTGCACACCTGGGGAAAACCAAATTCTCTTTAATTTTTCCACTTTTGAATTTCGTGTGAATCATACTCAGATGGTTAATGGCAGCATAATTTGCTTTGAATGATATATGACTCCTAGAAATTCATCTTTAAAATATTATAGCAAATAGGCATTCAGAAACTATTTATTTGGTGGGATATACGTGTCTCAGGAATTCAGTATGAAGGCACCCGTCCTGGCTACACCTGCTCTCACAGGGGCTGCAGGGGCCCCTCCTCAGTAGGGACCCTCCTAAGTTGGCTGGGAGGGCCCTGCTCTGCCCTCGGCAGTGGAGAGTTGCTGTACACGCGGTGTGAGCCCTGGAGAGCCCGGCCCTGGTCTCCAAGTCCCCCTTCCCACGAGGAAAGGGCACGGTCTGCTGGCCCTTGACTGATGTCCACTTCCTGTTGTCTGACGTCCGGCAGGGCCAGCCAGTCACCTTCAATTTCTGACAACCATGTGGCTCCCAGGAGTCCCTCAGCCCCATAGTGTCACCCAGGGGTCCCTCAAAGGAGTGACACGGAGTGGTGGGATTTCCTTCTGGTGACCACTTGCTGCTGGTTGTCCCAAGTGCACCCAGCATTGAGTCACGTGCACATCTGTATGAGGGGGATGGGGAAGCAGCCCCACCCCCTGGTCGGGGGGCAGTGATGGAGGGCAGGGCACGCTGGACGCCTCCGTCTCGACCGCAAGGTGTTCGGTGTTTGCTTCAGACAGCCCTTCACGTCCGCTCTCGTCCCAGGATTTCTACTTCAGTTGCCTTATATTCTTTTCTTCATGCATCTTTAGTTTTGATAGATTTTGCCGGATTGCCCTCTGTAGGGGTTGAACCCTTTAAAAGTCTTTTAAGGGCTTCCCTGGTGGCGCAGAGGTTGAGAGTCCGCCTGCCGATGCAGGGGACACGGGTTTGTGCCCCGGTCTGGGAAGATCCCACATGCCGCAGAGTGGCTGGGCCCGTGAGCCATGGCCGCTGAGCCTGCGTGTCCGGGGCCTGTGCTCCGCAACGGGAGAGGCCACAACAGTGAGAGGCCCGCGTACCGCAAAAAAAAAAAAAAAAAAGTCTTTTAAAAATTAATTTTTAATTTTCTAAGTGATACGTGAATATATTCTCTTCCAAAAAAGTGAAAAAATTAGAGATACAGCCAAAGTCACTTTTGATCACCAGCACCATCCCCGCCGGATTCCCACACTGGCCCTCACCATCCCCCCAGAGGCCACTGCTATTATTGGTTTGCCAGTGGGAAATATACATTACTGGAGTGTGTGTGTGTGTGTGTGTGTGTGTGTGTGTGTGTTGTTTAAGGTATAAACCTTATTGTACTAAGCCCATCATTCTATAATGATGTGTTTTCCTTGATGATATGTCTTGGAGGTCTTTCCATGAAGTATTAATAGGTCCCTCTATATTATTTGAGTTGTTAACCATAAATTACTTTTTCAGAACTGCCTTTTTGACAGTTACTTTCAGGAAAGAAATTAGGATTTCATTCAACACCCAGTGATTCTTTTTTTTTTTAATATGTGTATAGTGCAAAATCTTAACTTGTGTGTGTGTGTGTGTTTCTCTTTTCAGATCTCAGAACACTGATCTTCACAATGAAGGCTACATCTTGGAATTAGATTGCTATTCTTCCCTAGACCACCTGACAGACCAAAAAATCATCCCAGAGTTCATTAAGAAGGTGAGTGCTGCAGTCAGGATGCAATTGAACGGGCTCGCTGAGCGCTTGCCTGAGTGAATGGCTGGGGGCTGGCTGAGGGCAGGTGGGCTGCACTCCCCAGGCCTGTTCTGACCTGGGACTTTGGGTGGCCTCGTGGGGGGCAATCCATTCCCACTCAGGCTGGCCTTGGCTCTGGAACAAGGTGGCTTCCCCTCCTCCCAGGGTGGCAGACCCTGTGTTTTTAGGGCTGGAGTGGCGTTAACAGCTGACAGGCCTGCCGGCCCACTGCCAGCACCCCCTTCAAATCCTCAGGGTGGTGTGAGCCCCTCAGATCCCACCTTCCACTCCCCCTGTGGGTCTTCATTGTCACGAGCCCCCCTTCTTTCCTAGAGCGGGAGCGTGCCACAGTCCGGTGACCACTGGCATGCGATCATAGCAGGGAAAATTGCCTCGTTGCAGGGGGTTCATTTTCTGCCCTGAAATATGTCTGGTTTTGAACTTCTCTTTGAGCCATATGAGGTTTCCTGCCTAATTGCAGGGTGAGCTGAGTTTCAATACGCTGACGTTTACTGCCGGAGGAATGTCCTTGCCCAAACTGGGGCTAAGTTCATCGCTTAATGCTGGCCTTGTCCTCCCCTTCCCAGTCTCCCCAAATAATTGGCAGTTCCCCCCGCCCCATCATGTAGAGGTGATTGTGGTTTGTCTGAAATCCAGTCAATCAGTGAATTCTTTAATAAATACTGTTGGCTGTTGTCAGGCCAGAAATAGTACTAGGTGCTGGCACGCAGAGAACAAAATAGCCGTGGTCCCTGCCCTCGTGTCCTCACAGTGAAGGCTCTTCTGAACCCGAGTCATGAGCATGACTGGGAGGGAAGCAGCAGACAGACAGGGTGTGGTGTGGGAATCGGGGAGGCGCCTCGGGCTGAGACAGTAGGATTAGGCCTGATGGGGCTGCAGTGGGCGGGTTGGGGTCCCTCCGAACAGAGGGAGCAGCATGTGTGAGGGCCTGAGGGGAATGAAAAGAAGGTCAGAGGACCTTTGGCAAGAAAGGGGCCATGAGGGGTGGAAGGAAGGGCCAGGACTCGGCTGTGAAAGCAACAGGAGGCCGTGGAGAGAAGTTCTGTAGAAAAGTGGAATTGAATGGTCCCTTTAAACAACCAGTGATTCTATTTTTTTTTTTTTTTTTTTGGTTCACTCTCTGCCTCCCTCTCTTCAACATTTGTGGAGCGTTCAGGCTCTACAAGGCCCTGGGAATAACCACTCGGGTATGATGGGAGCCGAGACCCGTAGCCCAGGAGTCGGGTGACCTATTAGGTCAGACATTTGGGTAATTTTACGCGGGCGATGGAGACTCTTTCTGCTATGGTAGAATTCAGATCATTTTTAAGAAGTGGGAGGAAAAGCAGTTTCAGTTCACACATGCCTAAGCCTGAGAACATGGGTGCTTTCATAACTCAGAGGGATGTCTGTATAAATAGGGCCATCTTCTTTGGATTGCTGCGAATAAAATGTTCTCATAAACTTGGTAGGGGCATTCTAGAGGTGGGATTTACCCCGTGATCTGAGCACTGGGGGAAAATAGTTGTAGAAATGGTTTTGTAATTAGACTCAGATGCTTGGAATATTTGAGGGGCGGGTTGGTAAGATGAGGGCATCGGCTCTGGCCATACTATCAAACAGGCTCTTTTAAAAACATGTGATATGGCGCTTTTGTCTTAACCAAACCAGATCACTGCGGGACTGACCCATTGCCTTGTGGCCATATCAGGTCGTAAACAGCCTGCTGAGTGGACACTCAGATGCCGTGTGTCTGCAGTGCCTGCAGTGCAGGTGGGCGCCTGTCCCACAGAGGACAGAACCTCAGAGTTATGGTTTATATGCCCTGAAGGACATCAGCCACTTTTGTGTTAACTTTTACTTTTATCCCAACATTCTTTTCCCCCCACTGATTGTGTGTGTGTGTGTACACATGGCAGTATCTCATGATTTATTCAATAATTGGTTAAATCGATCATTGACACCTGCTCATTCTATGTATGTATAAGAATTCTGTTTTTAACATTAAAAAAATTATTTTTTTTATTGAGGTATAGTTGTTTTACAATGTCGTGTTAGTTTCAGGTGTACAGCACAGCAATTCAGTTATAAATATGTATATGTATATATACATGCATACATATATACGCACACACACATATATTCTTTTTCATATGCTTTTCCTTTATACATTATTACAAAATATTGAGATAGTTCCCTGTGCTATACAGTTGGTCCTTGTTGTTTATCTGTTTCATATATAGTAGTGTATTTATGTTATTCCCAAACTCCTAATTTATCCCTCTCCCAACCTCTCTTTGCTTTTGGTATCCATAAGTTTGTTTTCTGTGTCTGTGGGTCTATTTCTGTTTTGGAAATAAGTTCACCTGTATCTTTTGGTTAGATTCCACATACAAGTGACATATGATATTTATCTTTCTCTGTCTGGCTGACTTCACTTAGTATGATAGTCTCCATGCGATTCTGTTTTTAACATTTTGAAGAGGATACAGTTTAAAGCCCGCTGTGCCATCCTGCCTCTGCCTGTGCAGCAGGCACAGGGTGCCTCTGTCCCCCTGGTTTTCAAATACAAATGACTGGGTTCAGGCAGACTAGACAAGTTGCACACTCAGGTAGCACTGAGATTTCTGAGCCAGAATTGGTCTCCAGATGTGTATCTCGGAGTCTCTCACCTCTTTTTCTCTCAGTAGAGACATAGTTCATGGTTGTGGTCAGCAGAGCGGAAGGGAAGCTCCCCACTCTGGAGAACCCAGGTGTTGAGGTGGCCTGGCCATGTGGCCCTGCCCTGTCGGTCCGTGGCCGGGGGCTCCACCTGGGAGGATCTAGTGTTTCTGGCTGTCACTGCTGGCTGTGGCTCTAGTTCTAGGCCAGTGGCCATGACAACCAGGAGAAGAGGTACAAAATGATGGGACCGGGCCCCCTTCCCTTTGCTCCCCTTTTCTGTTGTTGGACATGATTTCTGGAGAAAACACCACCTCTGGTGCAAAGAGGAGAGGAATGGGGGCCTCTCTGCAAAGTCAACAGCTGTTGCAGCTGATGGCTGAATTGCACACGTGTGTACATTTTCCTGTCATCCCACGGGTCGAAGACTACAGGAGTTCCCTGGGAAGAAAGACAGGAAAAATTATTTTGTGTATTTTTAGTAAATATTTAATGAATAGCTTGGTCCCTATATATATATATATATATATATATGTATATATGTGTGTGTGTGTGTGTGTGTGTGTGTATAACAAGTGGTGACACCTGTTAATTGCCATTCACTTAGACCAAGATGAAGCTGTGTCACTGCAGCTACTGCCTACAGCCATTCCTTTTTTATCTGGGTCATTATTTTGTGTGAAATAATGGCTCCCGTCCCTATGACAAGTAGATCCATCTTACGATGAGACGGTAATTAACTCATTTTGTCACATCCAGGATAAGCTCATATTCTTCTCTGCACAGTAGCATTAAACTCAAAGTGATTAGAATTTTTCTTTTCTTCAGAACAATGCCTCAGTGTTGTTTTGCCACCAAATGTTTTAAATTAGCAGAACCTTTGGTTAGAGGACATGGTTGGAGGGAGGGAAAGGAGATTTCATTATTTTCCACAATGAGGAAAAATAAAATCATCTGTATCTGTGTCATGTAAAATTATGCCATAATTCACAGCCCCCCTCCATCACGATTTCACACGGAGGGTGAAGGGAGCTGTATAAAAAAGATGACTCACTTCCTTTCCGTGTGGCCTAATGATGTTCTGAGCACTCTGGCTGATCAAATTAAACCTGGGCTACTGCACTGTGTTTTTCCCCCTGGTATCCTGCTGTGCTCCATCCAACTGACCCTTTATGTAAATTATTTATTAGGGCCCACAGAACATTTAAGATACAGTTTTATGGGCAGACTTGGAGAGAATACATTTTCCAAGCCCTAGAACCGGATGCTCGAGAGACAGTTGCAAGGCTGGGAGCACTTCGGTGCTGCCTCTGTTCCTTTGAGACAAAGGTTCAGCCTGCCAGGTGACTCCCAGAGCCTGTTTCGTGTGGCTGGTGTGTTTGTGGGACCCTTTGGAATTTCTGTTCTCCAGAGCTCCCAGAGGATTGTAAAGAAGACAGGGTGATATAGAATGAAGAGTCTACACGTGCGTCTTCGAATGACTTTACGCTCTTTGGAGCTTCTTGGGAAAGTGTCTGGATGTTTCGAAAGCACTTTAAAGTTTGCCGAGTCACGGCACACATTTTCTGGTTGGTGCCGCACAGCATTTCCGTTCCGGGGGCCACGCTGGCAGTGATGTCTCCCTTCTAGACCGGAGGAGACAGCTCAGAGAGGACGGGGGCTTTGCCAGGGGCTGCGACTGCAGAGCGATGGGGCCTGGCCTGGCCTGCCATGGGGTGGGGGGAGCGGGATGGCCCCAGCGGGTGCCCGTGGAGCTGGGGAGGAGGGTCTGGGGAGGGTCTGTGGCCTGGGAAGGCTGTGGAGACGTGAGCTATAGGATGGGGGCTCTGAGCAGCGAGCGATGGGCACTGGAGGAGGTGGAGGGGCCTGGTGGACAGTGCTGTTTCTGGTGTGGATGGGAGCATGGAGGAAAGGCTCAAGGCTGAGAAAGAGCCATGTCCTGATTGGCTGGAGTTTAGGATGGACAGTGGGAGGAGGAAGGCTGTTCTGGGCACCGTTCTTTTGGTTATGTGAAAGGGAGCCCTACTCAAGCCAGCTTAGGTAAATTGGAGGTGAGGTTCCTTCCTCTAAAGATGCAGGAAATGGCCTGGAGTCTCAGGCTCCAGGAGCAAGAATTCCCCTGGGGCAGGAATACAAGGGAAAAAAAAAAAAAGATGATTTGGTCTCTGTCTGTATTACGTGCTGCTGGCGCCTATTTATGCATATATAGGTTAATTTGAATTTTAAATGGGATTTTACTCCACAGAGGGAATCCCTCTAGATGCCAGGCAGACCCTGTGCTGAAGGGCTGTTACAAGCACTATACTCTTAACCCTCATCTCTGCCTTCTGAAGCCTTATCCCCATTTTACAGGTGAAGAACCTGAGGCACAGAGAAGCTTTGCAGTTTGCCCAAAGTTACACCTGGGACAAGGAGGACTGGGGTTGGAACCCAGCCTGTCTGGTCCAGGGGCCGCACTCCCGACCACTGGGCCCTGCCGCCACTTCTGCGGAGCCCTCAGGAGCTGGGAGGGAGCCGTCCAAGCCAGAAGGCCGGGTTGGGCATGGGAGGCAGTTGGGTGTAACTGTGTCTGGTACGTGGGGACAGATTTCAGAGCAAGTCCAAGGCCTCCCCTGAGTGGAGTCTGGGGCTCCAGGCCTGGCTGCCCAGGGGAGAAAGCCACGCACCCCCCTGCCATTGTCTGGGCGAGACTGCAGGGCCTCACCTTCAGACCCTCAGCTCTGGGCTCTCACTTTCTCAGATGAACTCCTTTTATGATGGACCTGAAGGACCTACTTAGAACTAGGTTTCGGTTTTCACTGGACCACGGAGCCTTGGGAATGAAAACATCGAGGCAGACCCCTGCGAGGTTCTGTGTGGGGAAGCTCGGAAACTCAGTGGCCTGGATTAAACTACAGGCATTGCCCTTCAGAAAACCAAACGATGCTGCTTCCATCTTGTCCTAAAGAAGAGAACCCGACAGGTATTTCAAATCTCAGTGGCTCCTTTTAATGAAACAGAGTATCTCAAATCCCCAGGATTCTGAAACTTTGCCTGTGGTATCTAAATGACTCATCGTTTATTCCGGCTAATTGTTGAGTATTCGGGGCTTCATTTCTCCAAGTGCTGTGCAGGGTCTAATTTTAATTAGTGCGAGATGCCGACTGAGAGTGAAAGGGAAATTATATTAAAAAGGCTTCCCTTTCCTCACTGCACCCTCATCTGCTCTCAAACCAAGGGAATCGTGACATTTTTTAAAAGGCTGCCCTGGTAGGGCTGGGGGAGAGGTTAAGGGAAAGTGGAGTGTGGTTCTAGCAGTGAGGGTAGCCTCGGCGTGGAGGGAAGTGGCTCAAGGCTGGGGCTGGACGGAGAAGGGGCTGAGGCACTGCCGGGGGATGGGGTGTCCTGTTCCCTGCTATGTCTCCGGAACTTAATACATATTTGTCGAGTGACTGAACAAATTAAAAGAGAAATGCAGAGGAAGAATCATTAAGACTTTGTGTCACAGAGGAGGGAGGGGAGCCTAACGTGACACTCAGGGGACTGAAGTGTCAGGCGGGGTCATTTGCAAGGATGGGGAGAAACACACAGCCCGAGGGGCCGTTTGGGGGCAAGAGGTGATGAGGCTGGTGACGGGCATGTTTGGGACCGAGGGGCCAGTGGGACCCTCTGGGAAACATTCCAGAAGGCAGGTATGGTTACACTGGAGCTTGGGAGGAGGCGGGGAATGGGGACGTAGTTGAGGGGCAGGTGAGATGGTGCGGAAGTGATTCAGGGGGTTGTCTGGGGGGCACATGCCCATCTCAAGGGCCTCAGCCCATTGCTGCCTCGTGGAAAATACAGACCCAGGATCCTAAGGTCTTCTGTTGCTTGGCTGGCTCGTTGGCTGACTTTGTTCTAGAGAAGTGGATAACGTTTTTTACTTTCTTATTGGGAAGTCTTGGTTTCTCAATGTAAGCAGATAGATCCATCAGAGAACTGCAAGATCTAGACCAGATTCTCTTATTCTCAGATTCTCCGTGGTGGAGGACCAGATTTTGTTTGTTTTGTTCTTTTCCAGTTCATTAAGGAGGGATGCTTTTGTAAAATACAGTGAAACATGGTGGCAGCGTTGAAGAGCTAGAAAAGTATATAAATGCTTTCTCTTGTTTTGTGTACCTATCTTGTCACAAACTGGTAACAGAAAGTTGGTGGACCAGCAGTGGGCCGAGGACCACATTTTGAGTAGCCCCTGGCTAAGATGGCGAAGACGTGGACAGGGTGAACTCATGATGGGAGAGCTCACTCATTCCTGCAGAGGGAGAGAGGAGAGAGCTCTGGGGAGGATCCAGAGAAGGAGAAAAAGAAATGGCTTTTAAAAGAAGCACGGGGAGAAAGGGAAGAGCGTGATGTTCCAGAATCTGCGGGAAGAGACCAGGGAATACCGTAACAGCAGGAAAGAGGTCAAGTTGGAACCCACTGCGGGTGGGAGGTCGCCCACTGGGTTTGACCACTGGAGGCCACTGATAAATCTCACAAGAGCAATTTTTAAGGGATGGGGCAGGCAGAGACCCCTCACATTCTGGGTTTGAGAATACGTAAGTATAGATAGAGGCTAAGACAGGGTACAGGTCGAAGGAATTCTTGTTAGTTTGTTTTGAATAGGAGAATTGAGCATCTTTAAAAGCTGAAAGGTACTGATAGAGAAGGAAAAGTTAACGGAAGTTAGAGGTGATAAAAAGCAGAGGCAGGGGCTTCCCTGGTGGTGCAGTAGTTGAGAGTTCGCCTGCCGATGCAGGGGACACGGATTCGTGCCCCGGTCCGGGAAGATCCCACATGCCACGAAGCGGCTGAGCCCGTGAGCCATGGCCGCTGAGCCTGCGCGTCCGGAGCCTGTGCTCCGCAACGGGAGAGGCCACAACAGTGAGAGGCCCGCGTACAGAGAAAAAAAAAAAAAAGCAGAGGCAGGTCCAGGGTGGGGTGATCTGCACATGTGGGATGGGACACCCTCTCCCCTGAGGCCGGGGTAGGAGGCAGGAGGGCCTCACAGGCTTAGACGCTCACAGTGGAGGGAACAATGCAGGAGCTGCTGCCTGGAGGCCTGTTTGCTTATAAAGTTCCTTTTCTGCTCTTTTCCCTGGCCTGTGAGCTCCCTGTTCTGTCCTGAGAGGTTAGCTGAAGTTAATTTGATCCTGAGGGGAGGGAGGGCGTTGTGTGCTTGTCTTGATCACTCCGCCCAAAACGAGACAAACTCTTCTGCTTCGTTTTTTGCCCTGTGCGTGAACTTAAGACCCAGTACCGGTGGCCAAGGTTCACCCATGTTTCTGTGACCAGACCTTTGAGGTGTTGTCTGGAGAGGCCTTAGCCAGTCCAGGTACCGTCCCTGGTCACAGGAGGCTTACAGCCCAGCTGAGAGCAGGTAGTCACAGGGTGGAGGTCTCATCACAAAGGGTATGTGCTCCGGAGTGGAACATGGTGAGGGGCCCTGACCCAGGCAGGCAGTGGGAGGAGAGGGTGGTGCACTAAGAAGTGGGGTTTGCACTGAGATCTGAGGGTTAAACAGGTGAGAAAGAGTGGAGGTAGTGGGACCTGGAAGGACTTGGAAAAAGGCCAGGAGGTTGGGGGGGGCATGTTTCGTCAGAGGAACGGGATGGAGGCCGTTTTTTTTTTTGTTTTTTTTTTTTTTTTTGCGGTACACGGGCCTCTCACTGTTGTGGCCTCTCCCGTTGCAGAGCACAGGCTCCGGACGCGCAGGCTCAGCGGCCATGGCTCACGGGCCCAGCCGCTCCGCGGCATGTGGGATCCTCCCAGACCGGGGCACAAACCCGTGTCCCCTGCATCAGCAGGCAAACTCTCAACCACTGCGCCACCAGGGAAGCCCACAGAGGCCGTTTTGACTTGACCGCAGAGATTGGAGGGTGAGGCTGGAGAGTCAGGACTCATGTGTGCAGGGCCCACAGGCCAGCAGCAGGATTTGGGTTTTTCTCCCAAATGCAGTGGAAAGCCGCTGGGGGGGCGGCTTTTAGGAGGAGCTAGAGAATGATACCAGATTTACATTTTGGAAAGATCAGAACGGCTGCGGGGTAGAGACTGGATGGGGGGCAGGGTGGGTGCAGTTAGGATCCTGTTGGAGTGTCTCTTTGTAGATGGTTAGGTTGTAGCTTAGCTGTCAGAACAGCATCATGGTGGAGATGTGGTTGGATTTGAGGACTGCGGAGCCAGGGGGATCACCAGGGCTGTTTACGGATCGAATAACGGCATGGTAGGGAGGGAGGGACCAGGCTGGTTTGGCCTGTGCCGCTGAAGGAATGGAGGCCTCTGCTGAGATAAGAAAGTCTGTGGGACAGGCCATCGTTTCTGTGGTCCAGGAGCTCAGGGCAGTGGTCTGGGCTGGAGATACCGGCTGGTAGATGGTGAATGGTGCCATGGCCATGATGAAATCACTTAGGAAGGAAGGGAGGGTGTGAAGGAAGAGGGCCTCCATCGGAACCCAAAGGAATTGCAGCATTCCCTGCTGGGCAGAGAAAAGAGGCAGAAAGTGAGTGGCTAGAGAGGTCCAGGGGAAACTCGGGGAGGGCGGGTGACGGAAGCTGAGGGTGCTTCAGCAGGGGAGGGCTTGTCAACACTGTTGGTGCTTCTGAGACTAAAAATAAGAAATAGCCATTGGTGGGATGGCCATGAGGTCATTGGTGATCTCCATGGAAGCTATTGCTGTGGCCCCTCCCCTCCCGGTACATACTTTACAAGGCCTGATCCAAAAAGCCTTTGGGTTATAATTAAAAACCACTGCCCGGGGCTTCCACGGTGGTGCAGTGGTTGAGAGTCCGCCTGCTGATGCAGGGGACACGGGTTTGTGCCCTGGTCCGGGAGGATCCCACATGCCGCGGAGCGGCTGGGCCTGTGAGCCATGGCCGCTGAGCCTGCGCGTCCGGAGCCTGTGCTCGGCAACGGGAGAGGCCACAACAGTGAGAGGCCCGTGTACCGCAAAAAACAAAAACAAACAAAAAAAACCCCACTGCCCTATACACTGTAGAACTCACGTGTGTTCCTGTGTTATGCCCAGGATGGTTCTGAGACTGTTGTTTCGTTTGTTTGTTTTACTTTTAAATTTAAGCTGTTCTTTCTTTCTTTCCACGGGCTTGCTGAATTATCTTCATTATTCTCCTTAATGTAATTTTTTATTAAGCAACTGAATTTTAATATCTGACTTGAGGATTAGAACTTGACCATGTAAAGCATTGTGATTTTATGTAATTTTTAGCATTTGGATCACATGTCACATAAAATAAAATAACAGAACTTGTTATCAAAAAATCAACTTGGGATTTTTACAAGTGGCATTTAGATGCGCACAGAACAGAGTGGCCTGTTGCTGAGTCTGTGGGCAGCCTGTGGCCGTCAGCCTGCCTTCCTTTGTGGTCTCTGCAGAGAAATTGCCCCAAATCCAAGGAATCAGAAACTCTTCTGGAGGCTGGTGGAGAAGACAAAACACTGGAGGGGAAACAGAAAGTAAACCGGAGCGAGGTGGCAGGTCTGTGCCCAAGAACACTATGTTCTAGAGAGAAATTAGGCCTGGGCATCAGGCTGTCCTCTCAGGAGGACAACCCTTCTGGGTTGCTTTTGGCACCTTGGGAAGGCTACTCTCTCCTCCATCCCCACTTGTTGGTGGGAGGTTGGAGGTGCCAGGGCTCACGTGACTTCACCTGAGGCCAGGTGTTTGGGTGGGCTGTAGGCCAGCCTGGGAGTTCCTGTAGGTGAGGGACAGATGTCTGCTTCTCCAGGACAGCACTGTGGACTGGGGGCACCTGAGATGTACTTGGCTTCCATAGCTGCTGAAATAGGCCCCAGAGGGAGTCTGCGACGGACAAGGTGGGATAAAGCAGGTTCTGGCTCCCGTTTGCCTCTGAACTGTGCTTACAACAGACAGTTGTGTTCCTTTTGGGCTGAGGGTGAAGCCAAAAGGGCTGAAGATCTGAGTGATTTCCTGCTAAGCCAGCACTTCTTGATGTGTGCTCTTCCTGCAATGTTCCTTGGAAAAAGAGGTTCTGGGGACTTGATTAAGAATCCGCCTGCCAATGCAGGGGACACGGGTTCAATCCCTGGTCTGGGAAGGTCCCACATGCCACGGAGCAACTAAGCCTGTGTGCCACAACTACTGAGCCTGCGCTCTAGAGCCCGCGAGCCACAACTACTGAGCCTACGTGCCACAACTACTGAAGCCTGTGCGCCTAGAGCCCATGCTCTGAAACAAGAGAAGCCACTGCAATGAGAAGCCCGTGCACTGAAACAAAGAGTAGCCGCCACTCGCCACAACTAGAGAAAGGCTGCATTTAGCAATGAAGACCCAACACAGCCATAAATAAATAAATAAAAATAGGTTCTGCAGTCCAGAATGTTTGGGAAACAGGCAGGGTGCAAGCCCTCTTGACGGTCATGATGCTCCTTAGAAGAGTCAAGGCTCTGACAAGGTCTGCAGTAAGAAGCCTGCTTACTTAGCTTAGCTCAGCGTTTCTCAAAGGTCATTTAAGAACTTTCCCCTTGTCTCTTCTCCTCCCCAAACACCTGTTTATATCGTGGAGCATACTGGGGAAAATGCACCAAGTCAACGAGGAACTCATGGAACACTTACAAACCATGGACAATCACAGGTGGTCAGCAGGTGGCAGGGCCGTCTTCTCCCTTTTTACAGTGGGTCCCTAATACTGATTGCCTCCCCACCACACAGAATTGCCATAAGCCCACATGAGTGGAGTACTTGACTGTATTCTCTTGGTTCCGCTAAAACAAGTCTTTCGGTCCCGACTCTTGGGGTAACTGTGTTTCCTAATCCTCACCCAGACCTCCAATGGAGGGCGATTAAAGCTCCCTCCTCTCTTTTGTCACCCCAGAAAGATACGTGCTTGGCACCTCTGTCATCCCTCTGCTCCTTTAATAACAGACATAGCAATCTCCTAACACATCGTCAGCAAAAACTAGGTCCTTGGGTCTGGTGACAGCTGTGGAATCGTCGATAGCATTTGCTCTGCTGTCTGGGTCAGTTCCAGCTTATCTGACCTTGGTCTCTTGGACTTTTACTCCCCTTTTCTACTTTTCCCCATTCCCCCAACCTGGCCCTGGACTTCTTCTACCATAGTTGTTAATCAGATCTTCAAATATATTGGCTTTTCCAGCTTTGATTCTCATTCTTTTATCTCTTCCCTTTGGTCCCTAATCAAAAGTGGCGTTTTCAAACTATTATATATAGAATGGATAAACAACAAGGTCCTACTGTAGAGCATAGGGAACTATGTTCAATATCCTGTGATAAACCATAATGGAAAAGAACATAAAAAGAATGTGTATGTCTATATAACTGAATCACTCTGCTATACAGCAGAAATTAGCACAACATTGTAAATCAACTATTCTTCAATAAAATCTTTTAAAAAGTGGCATTTTACTCCTTAGTTGTGCTGTCCAATAAAAATATAATTTGAGCCCCTGTGTCATTTCAAATTTGCTAGTAGCCCTGTTAAAAAAATAAAAACAAAGGTGAAATTAATTTTAGTAATATACTTCGTTTAACCTAATGGATCCAAAATATTATGTTTTCAATGTGTAATGAGATATTTTATTTTATTTCTTTACCAACGAAATCTTGGAAATGCGGTATCTATTTTATACTTGTATCACGTCTCCATTTGGATGCCAAATTTTCAGTAAAGTGAAGTGGCCTACAAAATAAAGTTGTGTTTAACAGAAAAATAGTTTATGCAGCTTCGGTTTTTAAATTTAGTTTAAATTCATTAAAATTCAATACAATTAAGAATTCAGCTCCTTAGTTGCACCACCCACATTGCCCATGCTTGATGGCCATGTGTGGCTGGTGGCTACTGTCTGGGACAGCATAGTTCTGTAGGATTCATTTATTTAAACAATTTTCAGTTCTCCGTGTTTTCCAAATTGACAGAAAATATGTGTGATTTTGAGTCTTGTCAGCCACAAGAAGAAGCGTTTATTAGACAACTGAAAGAAAATTTTCCTCATGGAAAGATCCAAAAACTACACTGGGGTCAACTTTACCATATAACCTTTGAGGAATATATTTGAAATACATTTCCTTTTAGAATATTAATTATTAATTTAGTTCTTCATGCATACTTTAAATTATCTGAAAACACATAAATTTGAAAATAGTGCTTTCCCCGCCCCATGTTTACATTTCGTGAAACAATTTTGTTCCAACCCTTTTCATGCATCTTTGCCCTTAGTGTCTCTGTCATCACCAGAGGGACTTCTGGGAGTTTCTAACACAGGTTTCAAGATCATCGTGTTTACTTTCATCCAAATTGTGTGGAATTTGGCACTCTTAAAATTCATGAATGATGCTATCACTGGAAACTCTATCCTAAGTCCTAAGTGCCCATTCATTTGACATTAGGATAGTTTTTTCTTATCCAGCTCATACGTGAATGAGAAATCACCATAATGCAACCACTTACTCTGCGTAGCTCTTTTAAAATCTCTTTATTAAAAATAACATAAATACAGGTGAGTGCATAAATCGTAAGTGAGTTTGCACAAAATGTACTCACCTGGGTACCAGCACCCAGGTCAAGAAACAGAACAGCTCAGGGAACCACCAATGGCCACTCCCATCACCCCGCCTCCTTCTCCTCCCCAAAGGTAGCCTCTGTCTAGTTTCTAACACCAAAGGTTAGCTTAGCCGGGTTTTGAACTTTATGTAAGTGTAATCTTTGTAAATGGCGTCTTTTGCTCAACACTCTGTCTGTGAGATTCATCCAGGTCCCAGTAGCACATTTGCATTCGTGCATAGAATTCCTTGCACTGTTTTGAAAAGCGATCTTTAAGAAGCATGCTTACTACAGCTCCCCCCAAATTTTGTTTCACGCTATAGGAATTATTTTAAGCTTTTGCTGAATGTATTTACCTCCTTTTAAAAACTCAAATGCATCAGATGACTTCAGTAAACGTCCCAAATAAGCTTTGACTGGTGTGCTTTCCCCAGTCGGTATTTGTTGTTCAAAATAAAGTGACAGAGAGTCCTTGCCTTGTGAGAGACTTTGTAAAAGTCTGTAAATGTGTGAACTAACTCCCTCTTTCCTGAGAAATAATATTTGGGGGGGTGGGTGGGTAAAACCCAGGGGATATCCAGGTTACATCCTGGAGATGCAGCGTGGGATTTTGTATGCACTGTGTATTTCCCCTTTCAGTTCACTGTGAATCGGGTCACCAAGTTGTGGTTATTGAATTCGGTCTAACCCTTGGCAGGGGACATCACTTTTATGACCCATCTTCCCCCCGAGATACTTGCGTGCCTACTCCCTCCCTTCCTTCACATCTTCGCTCGAGTTCGCTTTCTCAGCACCCTGCCCATCATTTTATTTATTATTGAAGTATAGTTGATTTACAACATTGTGTTAGTTTCAGGTGTACAACAAAGTGATTCAGTTATATATATAACTGAATATAATATATACTATATATATTCAGTTATATATATATGTAGATATATGTATATTCTTTTTCAGATTCTTTTCCCGTATAGGTTATTATAAAATATTGAGTATAGTTCCCTGTGCTGTTCAGTAGGTCCTTGTTGGTTATCTATTTTATATATAGCAGTGTGTATCTGTTTAAAGAGCACCTTAGCCCCTGCCCTCCCCACCCTAGTTATTCCCTTCACTCTCTCTCTCTTGTATCTGTACCTCTTTTGCCTCTGAAGATACTTTACTATTTTTACTTAATTATTATGTTTATTATTTTCCATGTCTTTTTTTCCGTGCCGGGAAGAGCGGGGGTCATATATTACAGGGGTCCCCAACCCCCGGGGCAGCAGCTGGTTAGGAACCGTGCCGCACAGCAGGAGGTGAGCGCCTGGGCGAGTGAGCGAAGCCTCATCTGCTGCTCCCCATTGCTCCCCATTGCTCGCATTACCGCCTGAGCCATCCCTCCCCCCGCCCCCGCCACGAAACCGGCCCCTGGTGCCAGAAAGGTTGGGGACCGCTGATATAGTAGATGCGCAATGAATATTTAGGCAATGACGGAGCGAGACCCCGTGGATTCCCAAGGCTTGAAAGGTGTCAGAACTGTATAGGGACAGAGGTTTTTGGAGGTGAGGCAGGGAACACCAAGGTGACGGACACTCACGTGTTTTCTCCTTCCTGTCACTTGCGGTCGCTTTTGTCTGTGCTTGGGGGGTGGTCGAAACTTGTTGAGTCAGCCCTCCCTGGAAGTGACTTGGGAGGGTTATAATGTCACCCGATTCCCCTTCATTCTTCCCACCAGACGTGTTTACAAATATGGAATTTGCTGTTCTCACCAGGGAAGTTTCCAAAGTGGCATGTATGGCATGCAAAAAATATATATCTTTTATGGGAGGGGAACATGTTGTGAGCGCTAATTATGTGCTGTCAGTGAACACATGTGGTAGCTGACGGGTTTACAGCCCGGTTGAACTTTCCCATCTGGGTTGTTCGGAGGTTCTGAGCATCCCTGCTCAGTGAGACCTCCTGCCTGCTGCTATGTCTGGGATCTAGCACAGATAGCGAGTGTGGGAATTTGGCCTGACCTCTTGGCACGTGGAGGGTGGAGCGTCTCGTCTGAGAGATGGAGTTTATCCTGGCGGGTGGCTCTTTCCCCCAAACTGGAAGGTTTCAATTTTATTGCTGGAGATTATGTGGAATCTTTTCGGAGGGTTTTGAGAGCCGGTGTGACAGGGTTACAACCCATGTAAGGTTTTCCCCTCTTCTGCTTTTGGGAGAATTCCCGTTCAAAGAGCCCGATCCCATTAGGACCAGTTAGCAGTGTTGAGGATGGCTTGGGGAGGGGGTAGGGAGGGGCTGCTTACCAAGTACTCAATTCCTGAAACCAACTTGCCTCTTCCAGGAGAAATCTGGAACTTTAAAAGCCCAGTTCCAGAATTGTCCCCTGATTCCACTAAAGGAAACCTACTGCTTAACGAATCATGGGCCGGCATTTAGGAGGGACACATCATTTTTGCAAATTTTTGGTTCTCTTATGTGTCAAATGAGTTTTTGCACATCCGTCATCTTGAATATTCTGTGATTGTGTGGTCAACCTGACTTTTAAATTATTTCTCCCTCATTATCAAAAAAAATGATTGATTAATTCTGGTTTTTAATGGTGGCGTGCTGAATTTCAGTGCCACGTGCCCTCATTTTGTGAATCTTGCTGGGCACATCTTAATATTCCCTGTGTTCTTCATCTAGTAAATCAATGTTTGTTGACTGACAATGATTTTTGTCTTCCCCCTTAACTAATAACTGTGATTGGAGTTCGGTACAAGAGCTATTATTTTCTTTTTTTAAAGCTAAAAGTAAATATTGCCTTTTAACACTCCAATGGAAAGAAAGATCTGTTGTAAGGAAAATCTAAATGATTCACTTATGACTTCTTAAGTGTTTAAAAGACTGAAAAATAAGATAGATGACCATTTTGTGAGTGGTGCTGTAATCTGTAGAGGTATGTTTGGACCAATGGCCCACATAGTCTAATAACTATTATAAACCTAGCCTAAGCAATAAGAGAAAATAGGCTAAACCAAGGTTTCCCATCTAATTAATTACTTCCCAGTCTGTGTGTCCATTCTGTTAGCCTTATAGCAGCATTCCTGGGTACTGAAATGGTCGCTGTGGAGGATGGCTAGTAGGGATGTTATTGTTTGGGATAGCAGGGATGTTATTGGTGCGGTAGTAGAGAGCTTGCTTTTTTCCAGCTTTATTGAGATATAATTGACAAATAACATTGCATAAGTTTAAGGTGTACAACGTGATGATTTGAGATATTGTTAAATGACTACCACGTTAATCCAAAGTTACCATTTCCCATGTGTGCTGAAAATATTACCATCTACTCCTTTAGCAAATTTCAATTATACAACACATACAGTATTGTTAACTCCAGTCATCATGGTGTCCATTCCATCCTCAGAATGTATTCATCTTACAACTGGAAGTTCGTACCCTTTGACCAACTTGTCCCTATTTCCCCTGCCCCCCTAGCTCCTGGTAAGCACCGTTCTACTCTACATTTCTTTGAGTTTGACGTTTTTAGATTCTACATATGAGTGACATCATCCAGTATTTGCCTTTCTTTGTCTGACTTATTTCACTTAGCACAATGCCTTCCAGGTCCATCCATGTTGTTGCAAGTGGCAGGATCAGCTTCTTTTTCATGGTTGAATAATGTTCCATTGCACACACATACCACCCTTCCTTTAAGTAGGGACGTTATCGTTGGCAGTGATAGGGATGCTATTGGTGGGGTGATAAGGACGTTATTGAGCGCAGTATACCTGAAGAGACGGAAAAACTTTAAAAGAAAGTGTTTAAATATATTTGTGGTAGAAATAAATTTAGCTTTTGATGGAACTCTTCATCGTTCAGTTGGGGTGGAAACTTTATTTCAAAGACTTCCCATTTTGAATGAGAGATGCTGTTGCCACTCTGACCTCTGAGACACTCCCCGGAGGGCAAGGGAAGATTCTCTTTATGACACCTTAAGAATGCAGATGGATTTTTTCCCGAAGCCTCAAGCACAGGGTTTCTCGGTGACTCTTTCTGAGTCTGATGGTGCCTGGGAACGTGGGCATCGTCCTGTGACGTTCCTAAATAGTAAGACATAATCACTAATGCATGTGCTGCGCGTTTGTAACATGTGATAAACAAGAACCGAGCCTCCGTGTGCCTACGGTTTTGCTCAGCCAGTTAATAATGTAAGGCACGCTGCGGGGGCCGTGCTCACCTCCGGGAGCCCACCTGTGCCACCAGTTCAGATGCATCATCACAAACTGAGAGGCTAATTACAAATTACTCTTACCTCTTTATTAAAGCAGGTCCCTAGAGGCCCACTCCCTGGAAGTGTTTGTGTTATCCTTGTTTACATTTCCACATGTTTGAGAGCGCTCCTCACAGCATCCTTTATAAAGATTGTGGATTTTACTTTAAGAAAGTACTGCAGTCTGGTGTCTTCCCATAGGTATGAATTAGTGAGGCTTACTGTATTTTAAGAGAATGTCTATTGCTGTGTAACAAACCACCCCAAAACATAGTGGTTTACAGTGACACCATTCATTGATTTTGCTCACAAATGTGCAACTTGGGCAGGACTTGGCAAGGCAGCTAATCTTTGCTCTACATGGTATCCTCTGGTCAGTGGCTGGGGAATCCACTTGCAAGATGGTGCACCCAGGGCTTCCCTGGTGGCTCAGTGGTTGAGAGTCCGCCTGCCGATGCAGGGGACACGGGTTCATGCCCCGGTCCGGGAGGATCCCACATGCCGCAGAGCGGCTGGGCCCATGAGCCATGGCCGCTGAGCCTGCGCATCCGGAGCCTGTGCTCTGCAACGGGAGAGGCCACAACAGTGAGAGGCCCGCGTACCGCAAAAAAAAAAAAAAAAAAAAGAAGATGGTGCACCCACACTGCTGGCGAGTAGTTGCTGGCTACAGGCCTCTCCACAGACTGCTTGGGCTTCCTCAAAACATGGCTGGGTTCTTCGCCCAAAACAAGGTGGAAGTTCGTGGAAATTTTATGACCAGGCCTCAAAAGTTGCATAGTCTCCTTTTCACTTTACTCATTGGTCAAGGGCCATACTGGTCCAAGGAGACACATATAGATTCCACCTCTTGTCGGGGGAGTGAGAAGGTTCCAGCCTGTCATGTGAGGTGAAGGATATCTTTGGAAAATACAACCTGCCACAGACATGAATTCAGACATGCTATGTTCATTCACTAGGGGAGAACTTTGAGACCATTTGGCGCTCATATGGAATACAGAAAAAATAAAAATGAAGGCAAGAAGTGGAAATAAGGAGTTGAGTATTGAATATAAGGGTTATTGGGTATTGGAAATCATCTTTAAGTGTAATTCTCAACAGTTGTAAATGGAAAGTCCTCTCCCCCCAAAAACAACCACCCTATTTGTTACGCAAAGAGATCACATATCTTCCCGAGATCTGAAACTCTCAGATCATTTTCATCTTCTAGAAAAACCATCCCAGGGTTCTCCAGGGTATTTACAAAAAGAACAATAAAACATTCATTTCTTTAGCACACTGTAATGGAAACCATCCCCAAGTACTTAGTTTCACTGCTCTGTTTACTGTGAGGGTTTCAAATGCCATTAGGACTGTGTTATATTTTTGCTGGTCTGGAGTCATGGGGACAGAAAAGGGTTTTTTTTTTTTTTTAACTAAGGGTTAAAACTAGGACAGCATTGGTCCAACAGCGCCAGCTCAACATTTTGTTAAAGTGCCTTTCATTAATGTTCTGGAGGCCTGTGTAAGTCAGGCAGTGGTGGGGGAAAAAAAAAAGTCATGGATTCTGGATGTTAACGCAGCAATGTGGTGTGAAGGGAAACATCTGCTCCTGATTAAACTTCTCTAAACTCAGGTTCTTTTGCCTCAGTCACTTAACTGTGGTGCTGAGATTTGAGTTCCATGAAGACTCTCAAACACATTTTCCAGAACATTACCAGGAATCTTAATAAGCCCTTGAGGTTCTTTGCCCCCAAGCTTATAATTCCAGGGTCACTGCTATTACCAAAGGATAAAATTGGGGCTGTCAGCATCAGCAGTTCCAGGATTCTAGATTCTAGCT